>NC_085138.1:365063445-365121894 GCF_035046485.1 Aedes albopictus | reverse complement strand
AAGGGATTTCCAAAAAAGTAGAAGCGGCTTCATTAACAATACCAGAAGAACGAAGAGGAGTAACCCTAGGAAAAAAAAACAATTCATGGGATCTCAAAAGGATTTCTTCTTGGGACTCTTTTGAAAGTCATCCATCAATTTTTATTGATTTTTTCAGCAATTGCTTCTGATATTCATCGTAGGATTTTCAAGAAAGTTATTTTGAGATTTTCCGAAACATTCCTTCTGGGATGTGTTCGTGAAATTCTCCTGTGGAATCTTCAACAAGTTCCTTCTTTGATTCTACAAAGAATTTCTTTTGTGATTCTTCAACAAGTTCTTTCGGGGATTTCTCTTGGCGACCCTTCTAAAATTGTGCACTAGGGCCTCCTGATATTTGTCAAAAAGCTACTTTTATAATCTTAGAAGGATCTACAGGAAGAACCCATGAAGGATCTACAGGAGAAATTCCAGAATAATGTTCAATGATTCCATAAGAAAAACCAGTAGAAAGCCTCTTTGAGAAACACATTTTTTTTCAGAGAGAAGAACTTTGTGCAGGAATCCCACACAAAATGTGTGGAGAAGTTGTACAAGTATTTAGGTATCCCAAACATAACTTTTTGAGAAATATTAGAATAAAACTTTTGGAAAAATCCACAAAGAAAACTTCTTCATAAATTTCAGAAAAAAAAAATCGAATCAAGTTCTTCCGGAATGCCAAAAGATGCTACACTGGAAGAAATCCAGGCTGATCTCCAAGTGTAGAAGTATCTTCCCGAATAAACTTCCAGCATTTCTTTGAAGATTCGGAGGGGGACCTTTTCCAAAGATCACAGAGATCTACAGCAGACTTTCTCATAGTTCTTTACCGACGCGTGAATTACTTACGGGGCTGGTGGGACGCGATCCATAGTTTGAGAAAGGAGAGTCTAGAGGGGTTCCCATTCCAGAGACAATTTCAAGAAAAACACCGAGAGAAAGTCTAGTTGAATTCTCAGAGAAAGCTCCTTGGGAAGTTTTAGGCTGGAGTTCAGTTTAATTTGTGGAGCCCAGAAAGAATTGCAGAAATATAAAACAGAATTAATTTCAAGATAAATACTAGAAGAAAATCTAGGAATCCCCAGAAAAAAAAAATGGCTGGATGAAAGGCTTTTCAATATGGCATATATGACCAAAAAAAATGCACGAAATGGCCACAAATGAGCTGTATCGTGAGTTCATGATGTCGAAAAGCAACCCCGGAACCATATGACCTATGAAATGTTTGTTCCTTTTTATATTTTAGGCGAGCATAACGCCTGCTACGTCAAGTTGCAGGTCAATGTAGGGAAGGGGTTACACCCGCTTGCCTACTACAGGCCATTCTGCTTATGCATCAGGTAGAGCCGTATCTAAGGGAGGCCGGGGGGCCAGGGTCCCCACAGAACCGTTTTTGCTTGCTAAATATTAACTTTATTTTTCATTTTCCTCATGTACTGTTCAAAAATAAAGAATACCTCTTTTGCTCATCGCATTTGTAACTCAGAAGGGCCTCCTCATCAGCTCTGGCCCCGGGCCCCACAATCCTTGATCCGGGCCTGGCATCAGGCTTTCTGCATATAAATCAGAAATGGTAGCCACTACACCACCAAGCCAGTCTTGGCTCACAAACAACACCTGCTTTCATGTTAAGGGTGGCTGATCATCTTCCCTGCCTGAATAAAAGAATGTAAGCTCAAACGTACACTATGGCCCTACAAAAAGTTAGGAGGCTGATGTCCGGACTTGGAAACTAACCGTATGAAAAGGTTCAAGATGTTTGTTATTAGTCGGCAGTAGAATAATAAGACCCGGGACCAATGGCGTCGATCGCAAGTGAACAACAAGAATTTGCGATTGGAAGTTTGGTACGTGGAGCTGCCGATCTCTCAACTTCTTCTGGAGCATCCGCATACTAGCCTATCTACTGCAGAACCGCGGGTTCTGCATCGTAGCGTGTGTTGGACAGGATCCATATCATCTTCCAGACTTGCGGCAACACAAGCGAACTAGTTATCATCGGGATGGACGATATGAAGTGATCGGTTGGTGGTCGATCGACGAAAGAATGTCCAAGTTGAGGATCCAGGGCCGATTCTTCAATTTTAGCACAGCTTTCACTTCGCAAGCATTGATGATGACAAGGGCGTATTCTACGCGCAGATCGAACGCTAATGCGACCGCTACGTAAGTCACGTCGTCAAGATCCTCATACCTAAACACTGAGGTAGGCTATGAGAAGGAAATCAAACCTGGAATGGGAAAGTTCAGCGCTTACTTGCTGAATTCCCGAAACGAAAAAGACTGCTGACGAACGAAAAAGGTCTACAAATAATCGATTGCAACACCTTCAAGGACATGATCATACGTAGCACCTTTTTCCAACACGACTATTCATTATCATTACACCTGGAGATCTCCACAGAAAACGGAACCGTAAATCGACTATGTTTTGTTGGACGTACGGTACTTCTCCAACATTATCATGCCATGACCTACCTAGTGATGGTCAAGCTGCGCACAAAACTCTCCATCATCTACTATTAACGGTACCGGTGACCGCCACGGTACAACCTAGAGCGACTTAAACAACCGGATGTCGCATACGCGCAGAATCTCGAGGCCGCGTTGCCGGACGAGGGCGAGCTCGATGAGGCCCTTCTAGAGGACTGCTGGGGTACAGTGAAAGCAGCCATCAACGACGCAGCCGAGAACACCATCGGGTATGTGGAACGGAATCGACGGAACGGAAGGTTCGACGAAGAGTGCAGAACGGTTTTGGAGGAGAAGAACGCAGCGAGGGCGTTAATGTTGCAGCAAGGGACTCGACAGAACGTGGAACGTTACAAACAGCAGACCCGCCTCTTTCGGGAGAACAAGCGCCGCCTTGAAGAAGTGGAGTGCGAAGAAATGGAACTGCTGTGCTGTTCCCAAGAAACACGGAAGTTCTATCAGAAGCTCAACGCATCCCGCAACGGCTTCGTGCCGCGAGCCGATATATGCAGGGATAAAGACGGAGGCCTCTTGACGGACGGACGTGAGGTGATCGAAGCAGCACTTCGATCAGCACCTGAATGGCGTGGAGAACGTAGGCACGGGAGACCACGGCAACGGAGGAAAGGACGACGCCAGTGCAGTGGAGGACGGAAATGAACCAACTCCCACGCTGAGGGAAGTTAAGGACGTCATTCACCAGCTCTGAACCAACAAAGCAGCTGGTAAGGATGGTATCGCAGCTGAACTCATCAAAGTGGGCCCAGAAATTTTGGTCACCGTTCTGCATCGGCTGATAGTCAGGATCTGGGAAACCGAACAGCTACCGGAGGAGTGGAAGGAAGGGGTAATCTGTTCCATTCACAAGAAAGGCGACCATTTGGAATGTGGGAACTTCAGGGTGATCACTATTTTGAATGCTGCCTACAAAGTGCTATCCCAGATCATCTTCTGTCGTCTGTCACCTAAAACGAATGAGTTCGTGGGAAGTTATCAAGCCGGCTTCATCGACGGCCGGTCGACAACGGACCAGATCTTCACCGTACGGCAAATCCTCCAAAAATGCCGTGAATACCAGGTCCCAACGCATCACCTGTTCATCGACTTCAAAGCGGCATACGACAGTATCGACCGCGCAGAGCTATGGAGAATCATGGACGAAAACGGCTTTCCTGGGAAGCTGACTAGACTGATAAGAGCAACGATGGACGGTGTGCAGAACTGCGTAAGGGTTTCTAAGGGTAACTATCCAGTTCATTCGAATCCCGCCGGGAACTGCGACAAGGTGACGGACTCTCATGGCTACTTTTCAACATCTCTCTGGAAGGTGTGATACGGCGAGCCGGGCTCAACAGCCGGGGAACGATTTTCACAAAATCCGGTCAATTTGTGTGCTTTTGCGGACGACATGGACATTATCGCCAGAACATTTGGAACGGTGGCAGAGCTGTACACCCGCCTGAAACGCGAAGCAGAAAAGGTCGGACTGGTGGTGAATGCCTCAAAAACTATGTACATGCTGGTAGGCGGAACCGAACACGACCGGATCCATCTGGGTAGTAATGTTACGATAGACGGGGATATTTTCGAGGTGGTGGAGGAATTCGTCTACCTCGGATCCTTACTGACGGCTGACAACAACGTGAGTCGTGAAATTCGGAGGCGCATCATCGGCGGAAATCGGGCCTTCTACGGGCTCCAGAAGAAACTGCGGTAGAAAAAGATTCACCCACGCAGCATGTACAAAACGCTAATAAAACCGGAGGTCCCCTATGGACACAAAACATGGACTATGCTAGAGGAGGACCTGCAAGCACTCGGAGTTTTCGAGCGACGCGTGCTAGGGATAATCTTCGGCGGTGTGCAGGAGAACGGTGTGTATCGGAGAACGATGAACCACGAGCTCGCTGCATTTTACGGCGAACCCAGCATCAAGAAGGTGGCCAAGGCCGGAAGGATACGGTGGGCAGGGCATGTTGCAAGAATGCCGGACAACAACCCTGCAAAGCTGGTGTTTGCTACTGATCCGGTTGGCACAAGAAGGCGTGGAGACCAAAGAGCACGATGGGCGGACCAGGTGGAGCGTGACTTGGTGAGCATTGGGCGTGACCGAGGATGGAGAGCGACAGCCACAAACCGAGTATTGTGACGTACTATTGTTGATAATGTCTGATCGTAAATGTGATGTCGAGCAAATAAATGTATATATGTAAAACGCTCATTCTGTACACGTAGTCCGGATGTCGGAAGGAAGAATATCAAAAACTAATGCTCAGCAGAGAACCAGGTAGTGGACGACAACTTTGTTGACTACCGCGTTACCTTCTAAACCATTGAGACACAGCCACCCTGGGCTCCTCCAGAAAAAAAGTCTTAGCTACTTCAATGAACAAAGTGTTCGTGAACTGAAGCGCAGAACACTTAAGTTGAAATCTACATACTTTGGGTTTGCTGCATTGGTACTTGGGATATGAGAAAAGTGCTGCAGAGCTCAATACGTAGACACATCTGTCAAGATATCACAGGATATGTTGATATTTTTTTTTATTCTTCAATCACTTAACCTAATTTACAGCTCTATTGTCCACTAGGGCAATGCGTGAGCGATTGGAAGCTGTACATACACTTTGTACAGCGCCTAAATATATTCTATTCTAATTGTACTACATCGAACTGGTTGCCGTTGCGCTGCTTTCAATTTCTACACTGTCATGGTAAAATGATGAGCACGAGGATTTTGATGTGTGGCTGTTGGTTGTTCCTGTTTCCAGTCCAATTGGGGGTCCATTATAGGTTGCCGTTCGCCGATGTCCAAGTATAAGGATTCATTTGAGCCATGGGCTCAGAAGAAGGTCAGTGTCAGCTACTCTCAGGAAGAAAGAGCAACCTACGATAGTGCTGGGGCTGGGATCGATCCCATGACCATCTGCTTATGAAGTAAACGTGTAGCCACTACGCCACGGCCCCGGCAAATATGTTGATATGTTGAGCTAGTAATACTCCGTCTTGAGCAATCTTCGAACTCATATGGATGTTAAGGTCAAGTTGAAATTCAGCAAAAGAAAGAAAGAAACTAAAACAAAATATGTAATCCAGTTCAGTAGGTAGTCCGAACATTGACACTGGCAGCTACATATCACTAGGATTAGAAATCAATCTACATTACAATGCCCAAGTAGAACCAAAATGATCCACAACAACCTAGCGAAGTGCCACAATCTGCTTTACATTCGTTTATGCTATTCGATAGCCACTTCCTTCTTACTTCCCGCCCAGCTGAACTAAGCTGACACATTCTCTCCAAGGGGGTCATCAAACCAACATTGGACGACGACGCCGACGACACCGGATTGCCGAAAGGCGGCAGTGATTGTCACATTGCTCTTCCAGTCCCTTTTAGTCGTCGTAGATAGGTAGGTATTTGTTTACATTTTTGTTTGTTGGTGGGCCGGAGTCACCGAACCAAAGTGCCGTCGGCCGTCCTGCCCCCAGACACAATTTATCTTCGTTGCAGCATAGAAAATGTACAAAAAAAACGACATGTGAACTGTGACATGTGGAACACATTCCCTTCTATCTTTCCCGGGCGGTCGTCGGCTTCGGTATGTCCTCCTATAGCTGATAAGCTCATCAAGCGTTCAAGTAGGGTCAAATATTTGCATGTCAATTCGTAGGGGTATCTAGCTCGCTAACTAGGTCGGATTTTTCGGGAATTGTAAAAAGGTGGGAGACAGGCAGCTGAATCAGTAAACTGCGATTTATTTGAATAGCGCGCAATATCAAAGAGACTTTTGACGAAGAATGGCATGGCACGCATACCAAACGAAGAGACCAATCCCAAAGAGGATACGTTTGAGCCCAAAAGTAGGAAAGTCTTCGCAGCAATGCCTAATTGAATCCGTTCGGGTACAAAAGGAGATGGAGCGTGAAATTCCTTCCAACAAGGACCAGGAATGAAAATAACACGAAATTCGGTTTTCGGTTTGTGATGGCAGCTTTTACCTCGGAGGCATTGAGAAAGTAATAAACTCACTTCGGGCTTCGGGCGACTGACAACAAGGATTTATTCGTTCAACACTTTCCTCGATAGGGTTACGCTTAACAAAATTGATTTGAAATTTCCTAGAGCTCTTGTTTCTGCGATTCAAATCGATTGGAATTTTTGCTTTGACGAGAGGAATGCCCTTCAGATTCTGGATTTTTCGTGTTATTTTGTATGCTCCGTTTTGGATGCACTTCAGCTGAATGTTAGATGCGAGCTTTGATCTTTTACCGATTTGTTTGGGAGTAATACAATACAATTTGAGCGAATCGACCATAAGAAAGGACGGGAGAACGGTAAACCTTGAGAGCTGCAAGAACTCATTTGTTTACACGTGATATGCTACGTAAAAAGGTACAATAGATGAAATTGGTAACTTCTGTTTTATAATTCAAAATGAGAAATTTTTGACCATTTTGTCACTGCTGTTACGTGGTCAATGGATGTTTTTCCTTACCTTCAAAAGAGTTTCCTAAATCTTTTGCACTGCAGATTAAAATCTCTCCATACCTGCGCTGAAGGACATCTTCTCAATCCTGCAGGAGTATTTTCTTCATCGTGAGAACACAAATCGTCCGGGGCAAAAATCGATTATACTCATTTGGTTCCATGTGAATGATAGCTTTTACCGCCTGAAGGTGGGATTACAAAGAGTATGAATGAGGAACGATGTGTGGGATGAAGAATGTTGGCATAGGGGAACTGTGACAAATTTATTTACTGATACGGATTTGCTTATTGATTTTTGAGTAGGTAAAATAAACCTCATTGAGCAGAAGAAAAGCTACAGTAAATTGCGCCTTGGAAGTTTCTTTTCGTTTTTTTTTTTTTAAAGCAGAACACTTCCATTCTTTTTCAAACTCGTTGTATCAATGTCATTCGATAACATTAGTTAACAAAATAAAACTAAAGTCGTGAACTACTATCAACGACCAATATTTTCAAGCATAATCACATGCTGATCATGCGGAATCGTGCTCCAAAAATGTTAGTTTGAGAACAGTTTTTGGATTGTAGCTGAAAATCGTGTTCAAAAAAGACGGGCTTGATGGTCTAGTAGCTAACCGCTTCTGATTCATATGCAAAAGGTCCTGGGTTCAATCCTTGGCTCGTCCCTTTCTTCCTGCGTTGTATCTTTTTATCTACTTTTTTTCTCTCCTTTACATATACATCTCATGTATATTCTTATGTTCGTTACGATCGCTAGAACCAGAAACGGATTGAAAAAAAATCCTTCCAACTTTCATTGCAGCACAGTGTATATCTATCTACCCAAGAATCTATTATAAAACGCTTACAAGTTATGCAACCAAGCAAACTGTGTTCCTTCACAGTAATCTTCATACAATCTATCACTCTACGTCTAACATTCATGCACCAATGCATGAACTCTATGCCAAAAATAAACATTTCCCACGAACACACCGACATCCGCATCACCTTGTGCAGGCGCAGAGGACTCAATGGCCTGTTGGCAACAAGTGATTGCAATCATCACTTTCCTCCCCTTCTCCACATTGACCTGAAACCTGGCGCAGCAGGCACCATTGTCGCCTAAACAAATACAAGACAACCAACGCTCACACACTGAAGATGCCTGTTTATCCCAAGCAGCTATCTCATTGGTTCCTTATGAATGTAGCTAACCTGACGACATTGAAGTAGCAACTGCGGGCGATCAATCAAACTCAAGCTCAAGCAGTAGCTGAAAATCGCGTTCAAGACTGTTTGAAAATTCAAATTCAAAATTCAAATATTTTGCGTTCTACTGAACCAATTTTGCATCAGATTGATAAAAGCCACGTTATTGACGATTTAAGTTATCTGCTACAAAAGTTATTAGATTTTAATTTTTGAGTTTATGGGAGTTTTAGAAGGTTCGGTGGGGTTCTGGAGGGTCCCGGAAGTTCCTTAAAACTCTAAGGGGTTTTCAGAGTTGTCTCAGTGGAATATCAAGGGTTTTCATTGACGTTTCAGGCGAGTTCAGGCGTTTCAGTGTGGTTTCTGGTGTGTTCAGTGATATATCCTCTGAAACACCCTTGGAGCTCCATGAAAATCTCTGCTGGAACACGCTGGTACGTCACTCAAACCGCATGGAACGCCCTTGTAATCCCCTGAAATCATCTGGAGCAACTCTGGAACAACCTGGAATTCCTTAAACATTCTTGGTATGCTCCGGAAGCCCCCTAGAACTCTCTGAAACACCCTGAAACACCCCGAAAACCATGGAACGACACTGCAACTCCTTCAACCCCCCGCAACCCCTGAAACATCCCTGAAACCCGCTGGAACACCATGAACCCTTATGGAACGCCTCTGAGACCTCCTAGAACGCGCTGGGTACCCTTAAAAATGCTCCTGAAACCCCTTGAAACTTGCTGGTACACCTTGATTTTTTTTTGGAAACTCATGAAACTTTCCTGAAATTCCCTGACACCCGCTGGAGCAACTTGGAGCGCTCGTAGAACAAACTTAAACAACCCTAAAATCCCATAAAACGTTCGAAAGCATCCCTGAAACGCTTTGGAACCCCCTGTAACACCCTTGAACACCACTGAACCTCCCCGAAACTCCATGGAACACCTCTGGAATGCTACTAAAAGCTCGTGAAACCTCATGAACCCTGATGGAAAGCTCAAGAAGCCCCATGTGACACATTTGAAACCCCCCAGTAACGCACCTCAAACCCTCTGGAAACTTTTGCAACGCCCCTGAAACTCTCTGAAACATCTCTGGGACGTCTTCAAAATACTCTGGAACCAGGGTGTTCCTGTAAGCCCCTGTAACTCCCTGGAGCATTACTGGAACGCACCTAAAAACCCTTGAAACCCCGTGGAACGAGCATAGAATCCTATGGAACTGCCATGAAACTCCCTAGAACAAACCCCGAATTCCCTTGGACGTCTCTTGAATGCCCCTCGAAAGACCCTTAGAAACCTCATGAAAGGCTTCTGGAACGTCCCTATAAACCGCATTACTGTCTAAAACATCCTGAACCTCTAAAAAACTTCCTAAATGAATGAATGATTGGATTGTGGAATCTCTAGAAGAAACCCGAGAGAAATCTCTGGATGTATTACTGGACAATACCTATAGTGAATCATTAAAAGAATTCTTCGAAGTATCTCTGAAGTAATCTCGTAAGGAATCTCTGGAAGCATACTGGAAGACATTAAAAAAAATCGAAGTAATTTCAGAAAAAAATCGGCAGAGATCCTGGGAGGAATCTTTGAAGGAACCGCTGAAGGAACTTCTAAATGGGTAACTGTAGGGATTCCTTCAGTTATTCCTTCAGGGGGGACCTCCTGAGATATCTGCCATTTTTTTGAATTCTCAGAAAAAAATCTAGAAAAAATCTAAAAGATATCCCGGAAGGCATTGCAGGATGAATCCAGGAAAGAATCTCTGGAGACTCCTAAAGGCACCCTAGAAGAAATTCAAGTTACAAGTGGACCAACCTGTCGGTGACCATCAAAATCTAAATCCCCGCATTTTCAGGATTTTTTTTTCGTATTAATCCTATATTTTCCTTAAGTCGATGGAATTTCAAATGCAATATTAAAAACATTTCGGAAATCTGTAGAGGTTAATTACCTATAGTTTTATAGAAATGATTGAATCTGACAAAACTCTTCAGACAAAGCTTTGCGGAGTTCTTTGAACATTTTTGAAAAAAAAGGTGGTTTTTTTAAACATCTGGGATGATTTCCAGCAGAAATTCCCGAAAATTTTCTGATTACAACCTAGAATATTTTATCAACAAAACGTGAAGATTTAGCATTCTTCATACAAACTTATTTTTTAAATTTTTGGTGAAGTGTGGCTTAATTCTGTAAATAATTACAAAACAGTGCAAATTCAATTTTTTCAAAATTATGATTCAATAAAGTTTTCAAAAAAAAACAAGATCTTATCATCGTTCGACTCGAATATTCCGGTATAGGAACTTGGTGGGCTGATAATTTCCGATTCAGTATTTAGAGGAATGATCGAACTAGCCGTTAATCTGAATTCTTGACGAGGAAAGTTAGAGTCAACAGAATGAGCGTAAAGGAAATGGACGTGGAAAGAGGTTTGGAAATATTTGTTTTTGTGGGTATACTTTCTATAGAAATAAAAAAAATAGCGGAAGTTCTTGAAAAATCTTGAAATAATTGATGGAGGATGTTTTAATCTGATTCCAAAGGTATTTAAACCTGCAGGAAATACGATCCTGAAGCTCCTCACCCGATCTGCACCACACACAAACCCGCCGCTTTCGATTGAAAAGCTCGAATTTCGATTCGTCCGTCCAGAGAACTGTTTTCCAGAACTCAATGGGCTTATCAGCATGCTCAATAGCAAACTTGAACCGTTTGGCTTTGTTTGCCTTGCTATTGAATGGCCGCTACCGGGCAACCTTGGTAATGAGCCCCTGTGCTACAAGATGGTGATGAACATTTCGACCAGAAACTGATAGCTGAAGGGTTTCCTGGGCCTCACGGACAGTTACTTCCGTTTTTTTTCACTTCGCGCATGATCTTGGTGTCCGCTCTTGTATCCGTTTTGCGTTTCCTACCTCTACCTGGACAATTAACCACTGTTCCGAATGTTTTTTGTGGAAGCTTATCGAAAACATATTGATTTTCGAAGTGGGTACTTTCTTTGTCACTGTTTTTTTTCTTTAATACCAGTTTTTTTTTCTTTGAGTCGAACTCTTTTTTTATCATTGTTCTGTAAGTAAAACTTGAAAAAAATATTAAAAAGAAGTTCTAGGAAAAAAACTGCAGTGTGCTTACTTTAATTTCAATCAAAAAAAAAAAATGAGATAAATTCAAAAAATGATGGGGTGGGCACATTATTTTGCCTATCAGTGTACTATTTGAACATTTGAAGGATATTTTAAACTACTTAAGGTAGCTCTGCAAGAATTTAAACACTCACAATTTAAAAAAAAAAATATCCAAAATTCAAAAACCAGTACGGTTGTTTCACAAGAACTTTATAAAAATTCTTTTACCAAAAATCATTTGAGTTTTAACTTAAATACTTCTAGAATTTTCGCCAATTATTTCATTTGAAATTTCGTTGGTATTTCGTTTTTATCTATGTAGTGCAATAAAAGATAATTCTTCAGGAATTGGTCTATTTGTTCTTCCAAAAAATCAACCGGATTTCTGAAACTTAATCAAAAAAATCTTCAGGAGTTCTACTATTTTTTAGATTCATGAAATACAACTCAAGATTTTGTCGGAAAGATTTCAAAAATTTTCAAGTTTCTTCAAAGAATTGCGTTTTGTATTGTATGACCATGCATCTTTTGAATATTCGCTATTTTTACTATCCTTTTATCTATCGGAAGCTGTTTCAGGTTAGCTTTCTAAGTTGATGATATGACTTAGGCTGCGTAGACTATTTTTTTTACATAATTAGACTCACCTACCCTCACATTTCGTAGATTTTTTGCCAAACAAAAATTTCAAAATTTGTATGGACTGTAGACTCTGGTAAAGAAAATCTCCCTCTAAGAGTTTATGTAGTTTATGGACAGGTCCTTCCCAAGCAAATAAAAATTCCACTTCCCATGACAACATGCACTTTTAAGTTCCACGAAGTTCAAATGAAGTTCCGAATGGAACTTTCAGGATGCTTCGGAGGCTGAGAATGAGACTTGGTAGAACTTTGTACATAAATTCCAGCAAGGTTTATTGTTAGCCTCTTAAGCTGCTTAAAAGTTGCTTAAGATGCTACTGGAAACTTTGTCGGAACTTTCAAGTTTGTAGAAATTCATTTCAGGTGCTTGGCGCTCTGATGAAGGCTTATTTTACATTTTTATCAAAAAAATAACTTTATGAGCGATGTTGAACTTACCAAGTCAATAAATATCAGATCTAATAAAATATATACTATATTGCCCACCGGATTCGATCCAGTTGCCACTGCGTGAGAGTTCTGCGATCTACCACAAGATCACAACTACGATGAAGTGTACAGCGGGTGGGATTCAACTTGAATCAATTCTCTGTCGGCAGCCAGGTTTGCACACTTGTATAGTAGTGAAGTTAGCTTGGCATTTGTAAAGTATCTACAGCAACGTAAGGGTAAGTCGGCAGTATATCACGTTAGAGGATCCGGTTTCAAATCTACATAGGCACATCGAATTGTGTGTAAATAGTGTCATCGCACCCATTTCGGACATGTTTCACATTACCGAATAGATGTGCTAACTTTTTATTTCTATATTAATTTTGAGAAAGTTCTGTCAGAAGCTGCTTAAAAGGCTATAGGATTATCGTATGTGAACCTTCAAGTTCCAAAAATTCTTAAAAATGAAGCTGCTTAAAAGGCTAACGATCAACCTCTAACAAGCTGCTTACCTCAAAAAGAACCCTCTTATCTGAACTTTTGGTTATATGGGCTACTAAATAAATCATGCTTTCAAGGACTTGCCCACGCGTATTGGAATGAGTGGGTGTGTTATGTAGGTAGTAGCGAAACTTGCAATGGTATTGGATATACTCGTGTTTATTACTCCATTCATCTTGTACCGAATTTTCGAACCCTCTAAGCAGAATACACTCTTCGAATGAGTGTAATCAGTTTCGTACCTTTTAATTCCGCCCAATGTTGCTTATCCTTTGACAGATACGCGTATTTCGACTACCACTTGTAATCCACAGTGGATAACTGACACTGAGGAAGATTACAAGGACACTATTCCAAAAATTATATCATGGATAGTTATTTATAAATAAATAAGTTATGCTACGATTCGCCTTCAATTAGTTTCAATTCATTCTATCATTCTAACTTTGCAATGCCCTTGTATTATATGGAGAGTAAAGTATTCAACTAATATAAAGTTATAAATGTTTTTTCTATTTACGAGTACAATCAAATTAGCAGGCTCTTCCAAACACACAAAAGTTAGATGAAAAAAAAAAGAAACCCTTAATCCTCACATCCTCCGATCAGTGAATTGCATGATAATATTTCAACCAATTTTACGACTGCGGCATCCATTTCTTATCCTTTCGTGCGGCTTTCTCTGCTCCTTCCGGATGAATGGACTCAACTCCTTTCACACACGCATACAAATGTCACGCCCCCAATATTTCCCCGGGAATTGGATTTAATCTAATATCCATCCTTGATTTCACTTGAGCGGGACCAGTCAGTCAGTCAGTGACTGAGTGTCGCCAACCTACAACTTAGGAACGGATGGACGGGGACTCTGCTGGCTGATCCTTTTTTCCCTCTTTGCGGTTTGACTAATGTGGGTGGTTTGGTTTTATGGGTTGCTTCGGCGACGTGCCATTAGCGTGGATTTCTTGCCGCGCGTAGATAACGAACCAAAGCACACAGCTCAGGATTGCTTCGAGAGTTACAAGGACCGACCAGGAAATTTTACGATCAAATTCATTCCCATCATCCGGAGGGAGCAGTTTTCTTATGGGCATAACTTTATTGCCCATCACTACTGTTAAGATGGAGAGGAGCAGTTTGAACTTTCCCATTCGCTTCGCATATGGTCACGGGACGAAACTGGGAAGACGACGACACGCGGCGACGACGATGATGAGCACGAACAATGAGGAGATGAGCAGAAGGATTCACTTTCCGGGATTTTTTTTTTTCGTTGAGTGACATCTCATCCGTATTGCTATAGCTGAGGAACGTATGTAAGTGATTTCGGTTTCCTTTTCTTTATTCCCAGGGTGATATTATAGTTTGGGGTAGTTTTTGTTGCAATCATGTGGCATGCACAGTAAGCAAGCTCATGTTAACAGGATGATGAAGATCAAGATTAATAACTAGATATATGATACGAGCGTTTTGCGGAAGGGGAAGCATTCCTTAAAAAGTTACATATTTCAAATTTAGTCTCGTTTTTTATGACAACATACTGCGTTTAATCATGTGTTCGAGTTCTATGAATCAATCAAAAGGTTGAAACAGAAAAGGTTGGAAATTCATAAAAGCATGAAACGAGTTATAAGATTGACCATAGTCACGAAAGGTTTGATCTAGGGTTTGATGTACAGCAAAAATTGCATAAAATCTCGTATTCTTTTTCTTCTTCTTGGCGTAACGTACCAACTAGAATATTGCAAAGCTTTAGCCAATGATCATTTTGAATATGCATATCATGTGGTGGGCACATAGATACTTCTTGGCCAAGGAAGTCAATAAAATTTCCAGTACTAACCGAATTCTGGGAATCGAATCCATCACCCTCAGCATCTACTTGCTGGCCTATATGGGCCCCACAAATACACAAAATGTGACCGACTGCTTTTGAATTGAAGGCGTATGAAAATAGTCAAATCATTATTTCTACCTTTTGAGTGTCAGCCTTTTGTCATTACAGTTATATGTGTTACAGGCTTTTGCACGTAACTCGATTTCCGGTTTAAGGTGGCGTTTTTTTTTAATTTTCAGGGATGTTTCAAGTGGGTTTCAAAACGTTCCAAGACGTTTCCAAAGCATATCCAGGCGTTTCATGTAGTTTCAGAGGGTTTTAGGGGGAGTAGAGAGCGGTTTATGGAGGTTTGAGGATACACCCCAGGAGGAATATTTTACAGGGGCTGAAAGGCAATTATACAATTCCTAACATACTTAGTATTGGTCACTCTTTCGACATTCAAGACGTTTCAAAAGGTTACTGATGAGTTTTTGAGCGCTTTTAAGGGGTTTCCAGAAGATATTTAAAGTATTTGATGGCGATTTAGGAGGTTTAGTGCGTTTTACAGGGCGTTTCACAGTACGTATGACAGCCGCCCAAGATGGAGATCTTTTATGTTGGCCCTATGTACTCCCAGAGGTGCTCGGAATACATGAGTAAGTGAGTATATAAAAAGAATATTAATGCATTTCAGGGTGTTTAATGTGGTTTCTGGTAGTTTCAGTGGGGTCAGAAACTGTTTTCCAGAAGTCGTGAACTTCCAAGGATATTTCAGAGGGGTTGCAAGACGTTTTAGGGGATTTCTGCGGGGTTTTGGGGATTTTGCAAGAGTTTGATCGGGATTAATGGACTTCGACAGTTCCCATGTGAATTATAATCTCTCTATGAAGGATGAGATCAACGGTATACCAGAATCTTTTCGTTCCGTAGATATTCCATTTTTTTGCAATTAAGTCCGGGCATATTAGCGGGGACAGACAGTTAGCATAGCATAGCATAGCATAGCATAGCCGACCGTACACATCCTGGGGTGGCTGTCGATAGAGACGTTTAATGCGCCAGAAAAGCTGCCTTGGGCTTGACAGACTTTTCATTGAACGGCCTCTTTGTTCGACACCTGGCCAGGTCCTTACGATCAGCGGGGATGGGAAGGAAATGTTGATTAGATATCTACTCAGAATATGTCCAAGAACTTGGCCCACTTCATAGATATCTGGAGTTGGAAGTTGGATAGGGTTTTATAGGATGCTTTCCGTGGCGAAAAAGCGTATGAAAAGATGTTATAAAGCAATATTTAATTATGTATTATTATTTACCTTATTACCGCTGAAAGAGTAAAAATTAGAAGCATATGTGGAGGTTGTTAAACGATGATTATATTTTAGAATAAAGTTGAATACTTGTTTGAGATAAAGTGCTATCATTGGAGGAAAAAATAAAGGTAATGTTTACACAGGCGTCAAAAATTATTACTTTACACAGGAATGCATAAAATGAAAAGATTGATCGCAGATCTTACGTTGTAACTCATCTATGTGAAGCGATCCACATGCATTATGGCGTATGCCCAGTTATAACAATACAGAAAAGACCTCCTTGAAAAGTCCGCCCATAGAAAAGATAAATCGGATTAATCTCACCATGCTAACACTGAATCGTCATCCGGGTACTACTACTTTGTAGAAGACGCCAAGATACCCGTAACGCACCAGGAAATATCCGTCGCGAATCTGTAGTTCAGAAGCAGTCATCCGACACCATGTGTGGTAAAGATGTAGTGTATTTCATGCGAATCAATTCCATCCACTGCGTTGAAAGAAACTGCAATTTCAGGCCAGCAGATTGATTTGAAGAGGGGTACACATCGTGTGATTCAGCATCTGCGGACGAGAATTTTGCACTAGAGGACCCGGCAGGCTCTCACTGTACAACATAATTGGGCTTCCGATTTCTTCTAATATTATTCATTGGGCACTATTAAACATAAATTTTCGTATTCAGTGATTTCTTTTTATCCAAGTCGAAATGAAACTCAACAGAAAGAAAATTCTGACAACCGAAAATTTCAACACGTCCACACGCGCGCACAGACTACTGCGATCTCCATATTAGCGGGGACAGACAGTTCTCCACATATGCTTCAAAAACCGATGACTTTTTGTTTCAAGGGAGCTTCAGAGCGGGTTTCAAAGCGTTCAAGACGCTTTAGGTCGTGACACCACCTGAAGCGTATTGAACGCTTTGGAACCCTCTCTTTCAGGTTTAAGAGAGGTTTATATGGTTAAACGTGTTTTCGGAGGTTTTCCACAGAGCATCAAGAAGTTCCTCAATGGTTTCAAGGCGTTTTAGAGGAAAATTGATGCCATTGTAATTTTTGACATAAGAGAAAATATAAATTTGTGCCGCCAATCATAAAATAAAGTTGAAGTTGCTAGATGGTACGAATTTTACAGTATTTTCCAAACATTGAACTTTAGCAAAACTTTCGAAAGAGTGCTTTATATTCTACCTCTATCAGAACTCCAACATATGTAAAAGTCTTATTATGCTCATACCACGTACAGTTTATGTACAAATGTACAAGAATCTAATAACACCTGCTCTTATACATTCCTGTGTTACAAAAAAAAAAACTCCAGCTACTCTCCACTTATCCTGGAGGATAATCCTCTCACAGAGCGCGCCTTGCACATGTCGTCGTCCTCGTCGTCATTTGCCTTCGCATCCTTCGCTTTTCAGAGGCCTCGTCACCGTTTCACTCTGCCTGCGCGGATCTCTTCTTCCGCTTCGCGCGTCCTTTCCGCTGCCCCCAAAATAACTACAAATCCGTCGTCGTCGTCGCAAACCAGGACAAAAAGTGTCACATTTGTCGGAGATTTTTCATCCACACCTTGCTCCCGACTGAGTCTCGGAGAACTCGAATCTCTGTCGTCATAAAGAAGACTATAAAAACACCACCATAATAACAACAACAGCACCGGCTTCTACACGGTTTGGCCTGATCGATTGTTGTCGTTCTCTCCTCGTCTTCGTTCTTGGGTCCATTATTTGGGAAGTGCAGTTAAGATGATGATGATGATGACGGACGGTGTGTAGGTACAAGCAGTAGAAACGCATAAAGCAGAACAAAAACAGACGACAGCTGTTTTCATCCATCCCAGCAAAAGCGCTTCCTGTCTCTGGATGGATGGTCTTCATCTCAGGTTTTCAGTTCAGTTTCGGTCCGTGAGACTACATCAGATTTATACTTCTCTGTGTTT
The DNA here is from genome assembly GCF_035046485.1 of Aedes albopictus. NCBI lineage: Eukaryota > Metazoa > Arthropoda > Insecta > Diptera > Culicidae > Aedes > Aedes albopictus. The sequence goes on along the minus strand of NC_085138.1, from coordinate 365,103,935 downwards.
ATACCATGCAGTTGTTTCGCCAGTAGGTACTGCACCGACTGGTTCGTAATAATTAATTGCCACCATCAAGCAGCATCTTTTTTCTTCGGCGGAAGAAACGGATCGCAGAAGAAGCCATCCAAGTCACGTGTCACTCGACTCATTTCATATTGGTAGGGTACTTTCGCAACTTCCTTGTGGGATTTAATAAGTCGTTAACAGCAGCGACGCGACGCATCGGTGCCACTTTCTCCACCGGTTACCATGTACTGGATTCTTTCGGCTCATCGATCGGCTTTTGTTCGAACACGTGACATTCAACAGTTTGACCTCGTAACCCTTCCGATACGAAACGGAAGCAGTTTATTCTGTCGACGGCGCGACAAACAAAAGAAGAGGTGACAATTTCGGTGATTCTTCGCCCTAAGTCAATACAAGCCGATAAACTTTCTTCGAAGACGGCGGCGGCGGCAGCCGCCATCAACGCCGTCGGCACACGTACTCCAGTTTTAAGCATTTTTCTTTCTCTAATTTTATTATCGATTGTTGTTATGTCTGGTTCCCTAGACTTGAGTATAGTCGTGACTGAAAGGGGTCATGACTTGGAACAAGAACGGGGGAGTTAACGTTAGTTGAACCCTTCGGTAACATTGTAAACGCATGCGGTAGATTAAATCTGCATTAACATGTCTAAAGGGTCTAACTCGTTTTGTAAACAAACATTGTTTCTGTCGCTGTAGGGCTCATCTTGATCCACCCACGCATCTGGGGGCCGTTATCAGAAAGAGCAAAGTTAGATCTTTCTGATAACGGCCCCCAAATGCGTGGGTGGATCGAAATGAGCCCTACAGCGACAGAAACAATGTTTGTTTACAAAACGAGTTAGACCCTTTAGACATGTTAATGCAGACATTTACTCCGTCGCATAAATGTCAAACGATGCACCAGTGGAAGCACGTGCCGCGAAGGCATTTCCTGGAAATTACATGAATAGAATTACGGATGGGTTTTGAGTTTGACTACGTTTTAAAGGGAGTGGGTGACCGACGGATAGTTGTGACTACCAGAGGAATTTCAAACAGGTTTGCTGACCGATGTTTCGCGGATTTATCAAAACAACTCGTCAATTATGTTACGACACATTATTAGAGTACATACCGTAATCCGGGATCAAATTGATCACTTTAAAACAATTTTTGTGAATAACATTAGTTGCAATTCAAGTATTGTCAAAATAATTTTTCTAAATTCAGTTACGGGTGGATTTCTATTAAAATACATAACAAAATTTTGTCAACAAATTAAAATATACATACCAACCTCAAAAATTCTAAAAATTGAAAATGCCACTTTGGGGTGACATTGATAAACATATATTGGAATATCGGTAAGAATAGAAAATTGGCAAAGAACGCCCTTCAATTACAGGCGTACCTCGATAGTACGTGCCCTCGATAGTGCGTACCCTCGATAGTACGTACCCTCGATAGTACGTACATTTTGCCTCGATAGTACGTACACCAAAATTTAGTTAATTTTTAATCTACAAAAATGAGTTCGAATCATTAGTAGAAGTATAGCAAAGACTCCGATACCATGAATTTGTGTTATGTAGACTCCTATAACACGGATTTTCAGTAACCATGGTTTCCCAAACTGTGGGTCGCGACCCCCCAAGGGGGGTCGCCGGCCTTTATCGAGGGGGTCGCGAGGGTCAGTTGAATAATGAGGGAATTTCTATGGTGGGTCGCCGAAAGCACGTCAACTGGCAAAAGGGGGTCGCGCACCTAAAAAGTTTGGGAACCTATGCATTTAACACTTTTAAAATGTAGCGAAATGAAAGGCATGAACGAATACGTTTGATGTAATGATTGCAGTATTCTTCGCTTTACAGAGATAGGGTTTGGGACCATTTGGGCAGGAGCACCTATTTTGGGCACTTGCTGCTATAACTCAGTCAATTTCAAACTGATTGACTTGAATTTTTACACATGACTAGACACTGTGCGTATCTGATCGTGTCTCAAAAATCAAGACAATCGGTTCGAAATTGATTGAGTTATAGCAGCAAGTGCCCAAAATAGGTGCTCCTGCCCAAATGGTCCCAGACCCTATTTTCTGCCAGTCATAATATCTGGCATCATCATTCTGGCGTTACATCTCAACTGGGGAGGACTGCTTCTCAGCTTAGTTATTAACTAAACGCTTTCTTTACCAATAGAACGTTGTAATAAAATAAAAAAGCACATGATGGTTCTATTTTGTGTGGGAATAAAAAAACTAAATTTCTCGACAAAGATTGCTCTGCAAAACATGAATCAAATTGATGGGTTACTTGATTTCAGTTCACTTAGGGAATCGCGCCACTTGGGCAGTGGCTTCTATTTTCGTCTGTTTTCCGCTATAACTCAGTCAAATTTGAACCAATTGACACAATTTTTGGAATGCGGTGAGATAGGTATAGTATCTACCCGTGTACAACATTTCAAGTCAATTGGTTCAAAATTGACTGAGTTATAATGGAAAACAGACGAATATAGAAGCCACCGCCCAAGTGGCGCGATACCCTACTTGTTATTTTTTTTCGTTTTCCAACTGTTAACGTTGTTTCGCGATACGTATCAAATATTTGACAGTTTTCCATGAGTTCGGAAATTTAAACAACTTTGAGTACCGTAGGGCACTGCAAACCGCGGTTGCTAAGGAAAATGTTCTTAGTTTTTGACTTATCATGAGTGGTTGGATTTAATTCAAAATGGGAGGTATGCGTGCGTGTGCTGTTTTATAACTTGATGGTGGCGTGGTGGCTCATGGAGTTCCTTCTGGGATTCCACAAGAATTCCACCCGGAACTCTCCTCGCGGTTTGCCCATAAATTTGTTCCAGAACTTTCTTCTGGGATTCCGTAAGCCGGTAATGAAATTCTTCCAGGATTCCATCAGAAGCTCCCTCTGGGGTTTTCCCAGGAGTTTTTTCTGAGAAGTTCAACCTGGGGTTCCGGCAAAAGCTCTTGCCAGGATTGTTCCAGGATGTTCCCCGAGATTCTTCCAGGTATTCCTTCCGTGGTTTCTCCACAAAATTATTCTAGAATTCCGCTAGGAGGGAGCTATAACTAAGTTGCTTTTTCCTGTGTTTATTTAAGAAAATCCTACAGAAACTACATAAGGAATACCAAAAACAAAATACTCCAAAAAATCATAATGAACTCCAGGAGGATTTCCATTACTAACATTTGAAAGAATTCCAAAAGGATCTGCAGGAATTTCTGACGGAGCTCATGGTAGAAACCAAAAAAGAGTTCCTGGAAAAAGTTCTCGAAGAAATCCCGGAATCAGTTTCTGAAATAATTCCTAGAAGAAGCTCTAAGAGGAATCCCGGAAGAAGTTACTGAAAAGTAATTCCTGATAGTCACCAAGAAGAATTTCCCGGACGAATCCCGGAAGGAATTTCCGAATGAAGCTTGGAAAAATCCCAGAAAGATAACCTGGTGAAATTATTGTAGGAATCCCAGAAGGAATACTTGAATCAGAAGTAGCTCCCGAAAAAAAACCGGAAAAAGTTTCTGGAGGGTTCTCGGAGAAGCTTTTAGAGGAATACTGAATGAAGTTCTTGTCAGAGATCTTGTAGGATTTCTGGAAGGGTTTCAGAAGGAATTCCTGAAGAATTTCCAGGGAAGAATCTCGTATGAAATTCCAGGAATAAATCCTTACGGATTGTTGCAAGGAGTTTTTGAAGGAATTTCGGTAGAATTTCTGATACAATTCCCGAAAGAACTTCTAGAGAAATTCTGGGTGAAGTTGCTAGAATTTCCAGGAATACCATCTGGAAGACCAAAAAAATAAATCCAAAGACATCCTAAAAGAAAGTATTCGGAGAATCTCGGATAAAAGGATTCCAGGGGCTTCTTGAGAAATTCTGGAAGAAATCTCTTGTTCGAACGTAAATAAAAATGTCACAAAACATCAAAAACAATTCTTTAGCAACCGCGGCTTGCATTGTCCTATAGGCTGTACCAATTCAATTGTTTCTGAGTGAACCCGAATTGTGGGATTCGGGGAAAGACATTTCGCTTTCTCGCTTGTTTTATGGATTTCTTCAAGTTTCAAGTTTCTTTCAGTTCCGAAATTCCTCTAGGTGTTGATTCCGAGATTTCTCCAGGATTTTTTTCTGGGATTCCTTAGGGATTCTTCCAGGAGTTTCAGGAATTTCTTCCTGAATACTTCCAGGAATTTCGTTCCGGGATTTCTTCATGAATTTATTCTAAGAATCCTCCAGAAATTTTTTCCGAGATTCCTACAGGAATTCTCTCTAAGATTCATCAAATAATTGTTCCTTGAATTGTTCCAAGAATTCCAGGATTCCTCCAAGAGCTACAGGATACCTCTAGGAATCCCTTCTCGTAAAAAAAAATAAACTCTAGGAGGTGTCCTAGAAGGAGCAAAGTTCAGAAGATTTTGAAAATATCACGGCAATAAATATTGCAGTAGAAAATACTTCTAGAATGTTTCTATAACAAGATATAATTGATCTAGATCAATTTAATTATATCTAGACCAGTTTGAATGGTTCTAAAAGATGATTAAAAAAAATCAATATAAGTTCCCAGAGATGAGATACCTCTACGAAGCATCCCCAGAGCACAAGAAGATTTTCCAATAAAGATAGGATGCTAAACAAGCAAAATTACGTAATTAATAAACGGACCCTTAGGCCACAATCCTGACGTTCTAGAAATAACATTCTTTGATTTGAAAATGAAATTTGAAATAAAAATTTGTGATTCGATAGTACGTACGTTTCGATAGTACGTACACTAAACGAAGCGGTAGTGTACGTACTATCGAGGTATGTAATAACTTTGGAAGTGATGATGAAGAAGAAGAATAAGAAGAAGAACACTCATCTCTAGGCATCTATGATGAAGAAGAGGTAAGAAGTTTATGCTCATAACGACGTGAAGTTCCTGCACAGATCGAAAAAAGAGTGTAAAATTCTGTGACATATGATGCACATGATTGGAGCGTGGGATATCACAGAAGTTTACATGACATATCATGTAAAAGTCATAAAATATCATGTAAACTTCCATTATATGTCATGTAATTCAGCATGACTCTGTGTGTTTACATGACATTTAACATAAATTTACATGATATATCATGTAAACCATCATAACACTAAGTTTACATGACTTAACTAAAGTTTACATGACATGTAAATCTCATTATTTTTATCTCCATGGAATAGAATTACATATACCCGAGAGATTAATTTCACCTCACTGAACAATTTACCCCGGTTTACCAAACTTTCTAATAGTGTTACTGGGAAGTGTCAGAAATTTTTGCAATGACTATTTTCCACATTTCAAGGAGTTATCTAATTTTAACCGCACGAGAAAAGCGAGATGTGAGGACAATCCTACCAAAATAAGGCCAACTCCCACGGCAGCGCTTGAAGATCTCTTTGGCGTTGGTCTACTACAAATTCATGTTAAACAAGAAGTACTTTCTTGTAAATACTGCCCATGGATACTAAGTTTGCTAGAGAAAACTCCTGTGAGCCGTAGATCTATACACATCTCGCTATTTCCACGTTTGGTTAATTGAGACAAAGATGTCGTTTCCCCAAGTGACCTCCCATGTTATTGTCTAAATTGATACTTCCTTAATTATATTTTCGAACAATAAAACAAAATCTAAATCCAAATAAAACGAAATGGTTGGTCCTAATACACGTAGACGGAATCCGACCCGTTCCAAAATGTTTGAAAGTTTTTGTTAATCATCCCGATGATCAGTTTTTCGATTGATTTTTGCGAGCTACTGGTAAGCAACTCTCAGAATTATTCTAGTAGTTCCGCAATAATTGTTTTAGATAGTTCCTGCGGGGTTCTTATTATTAAAATCAACTCCTAGTGTTCTTGGTGAGATTTTTCCAGAAACTGTCAAACTGATCCATTCGAGATTGTTTCCAAGAGTTCCCCAACGAACCCTAAAAAGAGTTAGCATTAGCATTAAGAAAGTCGCACAAATGCGTAGGTGGCACAGTCCTAGATCGCTATAATTAGAATTGATTGCCTCATTTCCGTCGGTTTCCAAAGCACAGAGATTCGTTGGTAATAACTGATTTTAAAACAAGATTTTTCGCAATCCTCCAAAGGTCAAAAGTTGCCTTGGCCTTGTCCTGAGAGATGGGAAGGATGAATAGTTGGACATTTAAGAATGTTGTAGAGATCTTACGTCCTCTCAGGCCTAGGTGCCAAAGGGAATTTGGGTGTTGTTAATGGAAGGGTTAAGTCCAAAGGATACGTTTGCTCAATGTTGTGGTACCAAAACGATATACGGGAACAAACTCACCCAACTATACGAATTACAGTACGCTCGCACCAGGAATTACACGGATTCGTGCACTAAGAGTCAGGTAAGAGAAACACGTTGAACACCGAAGATCAAATTGCAAGCTTTTTTCGAGGTAAAATTTGCGGAAGACCAGTTGTTTCTCAATTCGGCCGAACATGTTCAAAACAACGCGGAGCAAAAAAAAAAAAACGCGTGATTATTTTAAAAACGCTGCCGCTCACGCGTATAACCTGCTACGAGCCTCCTCTACGAACCCCAAAAAGAGTTCCTCAAGAAATTCTCGTATCAATTTCTCCTCATTTTTCTAGGAGTCCTTACGAGATTTTTCAGGATTGCCTACAAAACTTTTATTAGAAATTTCACTGATGTTTCTTAGTAGTTATTTCTACTTAGTAGATAGTAGAAATTAATAGATAACTCTTAGTTTCTCTGGGAATTATTTTAAGAATTCTATCGTCAGTTCAACCAATTATTCTTTCGAGTGTTTTCAGAGTCCTCCACCAGAAGTCCTTTCATGGTTTTCTCCAAAAAACCCAGAAGTTCCTTTCGAATTTAACTAAGGATTCTCCCAGAAAAACCTCCTACAATTTTTTACGTAGTTCTTCTGAGAATTGCTCCAGGAGTCCAGTTGATAAATTTGGCAGGGACTCCTCCCAAAATTCATCTAGGCATACTTTCGCAGTTTTTCTTGAGTTTTTTTTTTATCTGCATTACGAGATTTTTAGACCTTGGCTAGTTCATCTCGGGACCCACGCTTTACTTCCCTTCCGAAGGAAGAACTCACATTTTTGTGAGTTTGTCGAGTCGGGAGTGGGATTCGATCCCAGGTCCTCGGCGTGAAAAGCATGCGCTTTAACCATCACACCAGGTCCGCTTCCTTTTCATGAGTTCCTTCGAAATGTTTTTCTCTAGAAGTTTCTCCAGGAGTCTCTCCTTCAAGAATTCCATCAGGATTACTTGCAGGTGCTCCTTAAGCAATTATTCCACCTACCATATCTAGTTTTGTAGGTGTTCCTCTGAGTTTGTTTTTCAAGAAGTTCGTAGAACTTTTTTCGATATTTCCTCCTGGAATCCTATTAGTTTATCCGAGAGTTTCACCAAGAATTTAACTGGAATTTTTTCTCGACATCAGTTCTTGCAGGGATTCCTCCAAAAAGTTTTTCGGAGTTTGCTTCGAGAATTTTACCTGGTTTCTTTGTGAATTCTTACATGTGTTCTTATAAGAATTCCTCAAAGAAATGCATAGAAAATTTTCAAAAGTTACTCTGGGACCTCTCAAAAGTTTTTCTGAAATTTCCACATCCTCTCCTCTTCTTGGCGTAACGTCCTCACTGGGACAAAGCCTGCTTCTCAGCTTAGTGTTCTATGAGCACTTCCACAGTTATTAACTGAGAGCTTCCTTTGCCAATGACCATTTTGCATGTGTATATCGTGTGGCAGGCACGAAGATACTCTATGCCCAAGGAAGTCAAGGAAATTTCCTTCACGAAAAGATCCTGGACCGACCGGGAATCGAACCCGTCACCCTCAGCATGGTCATGCTGAATACCCGTGCGTTTACCGCCTCGGCTATATGGGCCCTTTTTGAAATTTCCACATGTAATTTAGAAAGAAAACTCAAGAGAACTCTGAGTGGAATTCCCGGAATGTATACCCTTGGAGGTGCTTTAACCCGTTAACGCCCAAGGTGTATCATAATTTCAATCTTCATAAAACATTATTATCAACAGTCAAGTTTCAATAAAATAAAAACGATTTCATGAAAAATTGGAATTCTATGGGCACTTATAGCTTAAAGAGTTCCCAATGGATTCTCTGAATATTTTTTAAAAGAAATCTTTGAAATAATACGAGAAGGAATCCGAGAAGCAGGAAGGAACGCTGGCCAGAATTCCTGAAAGAAATCCTTAAAATTATTCATGCAGTAATCCCGTAGTAAATACCTGGAATATTTAGAGGAATCATCGCCTCAGTCAACCAGTCATCGTATAAGATGTTGTATAAGATGATAAAGTGGAGGCGATATGCATACATTTTACATGCGCCTAAATGGAGGCATGCACGCATATGGCCTCCACTTTATCATCTTATGCAACATCTTATACGATGACTGGTTGTCTGGGGCGGCTGGAATCCCTGAAAGAATCATAGAAGAAATCCCGGAAGAAATTGTTAAAGAAATCCCTGACAAAACTCAGGAATCGAACTAGAATCCCACACAGATCGAAAAAAAAAGAGTGTAAAATTCTGTGACATATGATGCACATAATTGGAGCGTGGGATATCATAAAAGTTTACATGACATATCATGTAAAGTTCATGAAATATCATGTAAACTTCCATTATATGCAGGGCTGGTGGCAGGAACTGATGGTCAAAATAGTTATTTTAGTGACCAAAATCTCTGAAATAGTGACCAAATACAAATAGTGACTTTCAGATGGCAAAAAAGTGGCTAAATAGTGACTTTTGGCACAAAAATATGCTTAGTGAGGAAACATGGTAGAACGAATTTGATTCAGAAAACCCTGGAAAGAAAAACTTTCAAGAAAAACTTTCATCTTACATTCCTAAAATTGTACAAAGCTGCATGTATTTACAATTTTAAAGAATACATTGTGCAGAACTAGATGAGCATGGCATGAAAATTCTGTCAAGAAAAAATAAATAAATTATGAAACTCTTGGAAAATTTGTTGGATGTTTTCTGTCATGAATTTCACAAATGCTTAAAAATGTGCGAATGAATTTGAATAAGAATTTTTCAAATATGATTTCTTGAATATTTTTGCAAAAATTCTCTCAAAATAAAATAAAATGAATAACAGAAAGTAATTAAGTAATTTTGATGTAATACTTGAAATATTTCTCTACGTACCCCTTGGAAATTTTCAGAATAATTACAAGAAGAAAACAACGGTTTTTTTTGAATAGCCTATGAAAATGTAATAGAACTCTTAATTTCTTCAAAATGTCCCATATTTACTTATTTATTTGAATTGTCTCATAGTTTCTGGTTAAATTTTCATAATATGTAGTTACAAGCATTCTGGGAGAAGTTGTTAATTTTATTTGGGGACTTAAAATAATGACCAAGCCACTAAATAGCGACTTGCTATTAGGCCTGCACTCTCACCGACGCATCATGGGGCGGCCCATACAAAATATGTTTGCGTTAGTTTATAAAACTCTCCAAACTTTATGGAACTCAGTCTTCCAATATATATAAAAGTTGTTTCGATACACACGTACAGTGATTGGATTCCATGTTGTTTTTTTAAGGCATATGTTTTGAAGACTTCTGTAACAGTTTTACTAGTTTTAGTTCTACATATGATCTAGGTCTTCCCAAAACTCCATGAAATGTAGGTGCAGGATCTACAAGCAAAACTAGTATTATACGAATGACTATTCTATACGCCCCAGACTAGAGATGGGCAAAACAGTCCTTTCGAAGAAATCGTTCGCATTTGAACAGTTTTCCAAAAAGAACTAGTTCTCGTGAACCGTTCTACCGATCAGTAGTTTTTTTTGTTGTTTTGTAAATCTAATGTCAATCTAAAGATCTACTAGTCAAGTCGTTTTTTACGTGTTATAATAATTATAATTACGTAACCACATAAACTATTTTATATTTTGTAAATCTAACTTCGCAAACATATAAGATTCGTGATCTTGTACATTGACCAATCATTTCGCAAATGCCGTTCTATGACCGGCTGTATGTCATCGGAGAACTGTCTCTCAGAAACCAATCTTCGTTCTTTCGAAAAGAAAAATAAACGGTTCTGAGTGACATTCAGATTTCCCGTTTTTGAGAGAACGAAGAACTATCGTTCTTTTAAAAAGAACGACTGTTCAGTCATTCTATCCAAATAACTAGTTCTTTTGAACCGTACGCGAACGGTTCGCCCAACTCTACCCCAGACCAATGACCCTTCTAACAAGTAAATGGAGTATTATATTAAACTGTATACATGGTACAGATCTTACAAGATCTCCATGGAATATAAGCCTTTGTGTCCAGTCCACAAAACAACCAGTGCTTGTGCAGGTCTGTGAAGGTCCGTAATGTCCGTAATGTAATAATGTCCGCGAAGGAATTTAGAGGTCTGCAAAGCGCTGTAATAGTCTTTAAAGATTATTCAAGGCCGTGCATGGTTCACTCTCATTATTTGAGGTGTTGTAAACATTTAAATAAACAATTTTAACACAACAGTTTCAACACTATGAAATTACAAGGGCATTGCTTACTTTTGGGCGTTTATCTGTGCATGAAGATGGCTGTTCCAGTTTACAAAAGAGATTCCAATTCGTAAAAACACGCTTCAATAAGAAATCTAATACCAGATTTAGATTCTGCAATGATTGATCTACTGAGAAAAGTGGTCATGACGACCAAATGTTTCCTCAGAGGTATTTAATGGCAAATATGGTAATTTTATATTGGAATATTTCAATCATCGCCGACAACTTGATTGAAATTGCAGGATAGGAGCAAGTAGTAGCCAATTTTCTTTCAATGTCTCCCATGGATCCTAAAGAAAGACATAAAAGTAGTTGCGAAGCGATTTTTTTTTTGTATGGAACGGTATAGGGAAAATTTGACTTTTTTAATGTGGCATCATTTGATGGTTTAACATTTTTGAATATTTTTCAATCCGTATTTTATCAATTTCCCAAAAAAAGTTGAAAAAAGTGACTTTTTAGGTGAAAATAGTGACTTTAGTGACCTGACCTTGAAAAAAGAGACTTTTTAGTGACCACCCCAAAAAAAGTGACTAAGTCACTAAAAAGTGACTTGCTACCAGCCCTGTATATGTCATGTAATTCAGCATGACTCTGAGAGTTTACATGACATATAACACAAATTTACATGATATATCATGTAAACCATCACAACATTAAGTTTACATGAGTAAAATGAAGTTTACATGACGTGTAAATCTCATTATTTTTATCTGTGCATCAGAAATTCCCGCATGAACACCCAAAACAAAAACTCGGAATATCGGACACGATATCGGAACACGAATATCGGAAGGAATCTTTGCAAGGTATCTCGAGAAAATCTCATCTCATCTAATCTTGTTTCATTTCTTCACCTAACTCTCTACTCTTGTCTCTACCCCACCCGAGCAGAGGAGAATATCAAATTCATAACAACAGAATCACATAGCCTGCTTTTATATCATAAATTGTTATTATTAACTTATCAAGGTATTACTTTTTTATAGCATGTTTTCTTGGGCAATCTGATTTTGTTATGATCAAGTTAATGAGATTTATTCACTAAATATCATTTCAATAATATACTTTGTTGTAGACCATGTTTTGTTATTATTCTACTATTGAAAATGTACAGATATGTGATAAACTATAACACAATAATAACAAGTTTTCAAATTCACTGCAAAATTCATTGTTATTAAGTTGTTATTGATTCTAACAAAACATGTTATTAAATTGGTCTTCCAGGTATATTTTTTGTTATGATTTTTGTTATTTTGCCGCTTATGACAGACAAGTTTATAACATAATAAGATATGTTAATAACACAAAAATTACTGATTCCATTATACAGTTATTATGCCAAAATAACATATTTTATTATACTGTTGATATTCTCTTCTGCTCGGGAAAATCTCTACTTTACCGTCTATCCTGTTCTCTATCGCAACCCTCAATCCTATGCTCTATCCTAGCCCTCAACTGTACCGCCTGTCCTATCCTCTATCCTAACCCTCTACTCTATCCTCTACTCTAACCTCTACCCTATCCTCTACCATACTTTCAACCGTACGCTCTATCCTACCCTTCACTGTACCCTCAAAACTATCCTCCATGCTATTGTTTACCCTACCATCTGCACAGATCAAAAAAAAAAAGAGTGTAAAATTTTGGAGCGGAAGAGTGGAGCGTGGAATATCACAGAATTTTACATGACATATCATGTAAAAGTCAAAAAATATCATATAAACTTCCATTATATGTCATGTAATTCAGCATGACTCTGAGTATTTACATGATATATAACACAATTTTACATGATGTATCATGTAAACCATAATGACAATAAGTTTACATGACGAAAATGAAATTTACATGAGGTGTAAATATAATTATTTTTATCAGTGTACAAAGCCTCTACCGTAACTCCTCAACCTACCCTATACCCTAACCCTCCATTCTACCCTCTAGCCTACCGTCTACAATACACTCTACCATTTATCCTATCTTTTACGTTAACCCTTCATCCTAACCTCAACCTAAACTGTCTACCTTACCCTCTGCCCTACCGTTAATCCTAACCCTCTACCTTACCGCCTTCGTGCAAATACGGATCGAACGCTTACAGCGTGTTGTTTGCTGTGCGGGAAGAGCCCCTATAATGTTCGCTCACAAAAAGCGAGATAAATTTTGCCCTACCCTCTACCATACCATCTATCCTGACACTCTACCCTATATCCCTATATCGATTTTTCACTTCTACGCATCGAGCCCGTATGTTAGCATTCTGACAGGAACTTTGAGCTGAATTTTCGAAGGTACTTAAGGAGGAATTCTCGGTGATTCTTCAGGGAAAGACTTTTGGGAGGTACTTCAGGAGAAATTTACGCTGACATTCTTTAAGAAGTTCTTAGGGCTGCTCAGATGGAAAATTCCGGAGGTATTAAAAGTAATCTAAGACAAATATCTGAAGATACGCTGACGTGCACTGTGGTATCCTTGACCTTGACGATGCGTTGGACGAAATTCCTAGAAAATATCTACTTAAGAACAAATTTAGTTCTTATGCACGAAATGGAACACATTCACCCGTAGAGATGGCTCAATGTTAGTGAAATGCCATGTGCCCCTTTCTGAGCTGTGAAAACGAAAAACCTCATGCTCTTGTTGCTATGATATTCACAAGAGTGAGCCACAGTTGAGTGGTAAGCAAAGCCGCCTGTGAATCCTAAGCAGAGCTGCTCTCTGTCATTATCAATGGTAGGTAAACCGTTGATTTTGATAGGCTGACTGCGACCCAGATCCAAGTCAACGTGTGCTGTGTTGAGTCACTGTCACTTTTCTTTTCCCATCACAACTGGACTGATTGCGATGGCGGATAGATATCACTGATAGGCCATCTTCAAAATTCGTTTCAAAATCAAAATAAGCACTTAAAGTGATTAAATTTGAATATGTGGTACAGAATAACAAGTTTTGTATGTTGGTCATTAAGCATTTTGAGTTTTGGATAAAATCGCCAAAATATAAGTTCAGTTGCTATGATAGTGCTGTGGAGTGCAGGTCAGTATCAATTCGTTGCTGGTCACTATGGTTTTGATATTGATCGGCCTACAGTGATAGTGACGGTGCGGTGGTGCAAAATCAGTAGTCAACTGACATGACTGATATTTCGCAGCTCTGATCCTAAGGCCATAGGTTCGATGCTGGATGTTAGCAGTATTTTTTTTTAATTTCTTCAAGAAAATAGTCGACCAATCTTGTCTGCTATTGTTTTAATCTAGTAATATCTTAACGAGATATTATTGAGCAATTCACCATACTAGATTTCGCTTTTATTTATGATCTTTTACCTCTTATGTCAATCAAACCAATATCAGTTCTTCAGTAATAAACGAATATGCTATTCATTAGATGTTTCCACCTACTCGGGATGCTAAGGAAAGAAATATCAGAGGTTCTCCGAAAGGAACTTCCGGTGATCCTCTAAATTCCCAAAGCAATTCTTAGATTTCTGCGGGTACTTCAACAGTGACTTCAGGAAAAACATTCGGTTGAGGATTAAGCAGAGTTTGTGGAGGTACTCTAGGAAGACATCCCGGAGTAACTGAGCTGAAATTCCTAGAGATGCTTCGAAAAGCATAACCGGAGGTTCTCTGAAAGAAGGAATCTTGAAGAAATTGTCTGAGATGCTCTTGGTAGTATTTTCCAAGATACTTTGGGTGAATTTGTTTTGGGAATACTTCGGAAAGAATTACCGGAGATCCTTGGAAAGGAATTTTTAGAGGTACACCGGGAGGCGTTTTCGATTGTACTCCAGGAAGAATTTCCACAGATACTTTTGGAAATATTCCTGGAGATATTTAGAGAGGAATTCTTGGAAGAACATCCAAAGTAACTCAAAGCGGAATTTCCAAAAATATTCTGAAAATAATTTCTGGAGGTACTTTGGAGTTTTACCTAGAACTATAGGATACTCTTGCAGATTGTTAACAGTCATCCATGTCAATTTTAAGATTTCTGATAACATCTCTTAAGAAGCTGCTGGAGATATCCCAAACAGGACTCGGGGAAGAATCCCAGATTAAACTGTAAAAAAATCCAGGTGGATTTGCGTTATCTCTAACAGTTTCAGGAATATGCTTTATCTCGATGGGTGAATATTTTTAATTTGAAAATAGTGTCAAGTAAACGTAATACCCGTATACTACAAAATTCATCAACTCGTTTGACTAAATGTCTTTCGGGTATCTATCTATCCGCTACAGAGCCATAACATAACATAACATAGGTGGGGATAGCATGAATGCATGAAAACGATTAACTGAAATAAAATGTTCAATTTTTACCCCTTTCATTATTCCGAAAATGATCGGAATTTCCGGTACAACCTATTTCTGCTCGCTTATTTTTTTGCCTAACGTTCTAGAAGCTAGAAGAAACCGGATTTCTCAAATGTTACCCATCTTCTAACTGCCCTTAAATATAATTTCAACCAGAGAAAAAAAAACACGTTTGAAGCTCACCCAATCGCGACGATGGAATCCCCCAAAAGAACAACATACTCGCGGGCAACTCATCGTCATGGGTAATCGTTGCCCAGTCTTCAAATGTGAATTTTCACCCACAAGAACGAAACAATCCAAAGAAAAAACGCGCGCGGGAAATTTGGTTGGGCTCCATGTGATACTTTATTTATTGTTCTAATTTGTACTTAATTATGACATTGCTTGGCCGGCGGCCGGCGGACCTCGTCCGCCGCCGGTCATGAGAATCGATCCACCGAGGTCATTTTCGTTCCACAACTGTTCTCTCGGCTCTGGAGGGAAGCGCGCGCCCGCCACCCTGAAAGCAGCAGTGGCGAGACTCAGTAGAATCTTAATTATGAAAAGTGTCGATTGATATAGCCGGCCAGCCAGTCGTTGATCGGTTGGCGCAGTTGGCTATTATTTTCTAAAATGTGTGATAACAGTGAAAACACATGGCACTCAGTCAGTCGGACAGACACCAAATGGATCCTATTTTTTTTAGGTTCGTTGCTTGTGTGGATGGAGGATCGCCGGCAGCAGCAGCTGCAACTGCTCTTCTGGTTCTCGCGATGTCGGTCGGACCGACCGGTCGATCGTGGTCGAGTCATGCAGAGTCGTACCTACGCCGAGCGAGTGTGGGTTCAACATGTTCTCTCTCAAATTTTGGGTCCGTCTCTAATGGAATCCCGACGGAAAAGGCAGAAAATCTTCGTCTCGTTTGGTTAGGTTTGGCTCGACCGACCCAAAGCGCAGTTTGAGAATGTGAAGAAAGAGAACATAACAGTTGAATAGGACCAGAAACGCCAGGTGCTTGGTTCAACTTGGCTCGGAGATGGTCTTCTGGCGATGTTCTTTGTTCGGAAAAGATTTTTTTTTTCCGATTTTTGGATTTTCCTTTTTTTGGTGAAACGTACACCTTCTTCGCCATCGTATACGAGGGAGAGCGTTTGTCGGGATCTGCATGTGCTGAACAATGTTTCGTCGAGATCCGAAACCGGCAGGTTATGTACATTTTCAGCAGGTTCTTGCTAATATTTATTCTAAGTAAAAAAATGAAATTCTTCAACAGTTCGGAAGGAAGAAACGTCTGAAATGAATTGAGACGCGTGTGTTTACCCTCTTGAGAAGGGAACTTGTTGAGATGCTTTCCGGAAGGAACTGTTGATCACTACTTTCAAGAAGGGGAGTTTCCAGAAGAACTTGTCGAGACGAGCTTTGAGAGGTCCTCGATGGAGAACACTTCAAGTTGGTTGCTCTTCTGGATTGAGCAGAAGCATTTCAAGACGAGAAACTGAAAGAACAATTGTTGAATGGACGATCAGGGAATCGAGATGAGAAGAATTGGTAGTGATTAAAATGTTACTTTACCGGGCATTATTGATATAAACGATGAATGAACAAACCTGGAATGAGAAAGAAATAAAACAGTTATTAGCATATGTGTGATCGTATTAATTTAAAACCTAACGAGTTAGGTCCCATGTTGAGAACAGAAGCTTGGAACACCAGTAGCGTTATTGGTTTTAAAAAGGGATTTATGGCAAACATCAATTTTGAAATCTAAATTATATGGAAATAAGATTTTGAAATAAAAATTGAATAAAATAAAAATTGGAGGACTGGCTGATATTTGTGATCAACAATTAAAGATCAGAACTTGCGGCGAAGCTGAACAAGCAGACTTTTTTTTTATGAATTCTTGTGTTGAACAACACCTCAGTTCGTATCAGTCAAAATACACCAGTTATGGCGAATAGAGGTAGGACATGGTTTTCCGACGAAACTAGATGGATCAAAATCAAATGTACGGACTTCGCAAGCTAAGATTAAAGAAGGCTGATGCGCTTGTTCCTGTTTTTTTTGCAGACAATTTCGATATTCAGTGCAAGTCGTGTGAGGTGAGATGGTCCCCGGGTGTTGGCCAAGTATTGATGATTGCCTAAGATATAAGAGGTAAAAGTACTGAAAATAATGTCATAAATTTGCTCCTGGAACAACCAACCAATATCAAAATTTGTTATTTGAAGAAGAAACTTATAGCTCGCCTTTATTGGATAGATCTTACCAACAGCTAAATGGGGTGATATGATGATGGTGTTACAGTAGTAAATTTGAGATATAATTTTTAGTACATTTACCTCTTTTCTCAATAAAACCGATACCAATGTTTGATGTCCGTGTCAAATTATGCTATTGTTGAGCTTTTTTCCTCTATTCGGGACGATCTGTTTAGTAAAAATCCACTTAATGGCACCACAAATTTCTATAAAACAGCCACTATCTTGAATTTCGAGTCACCATTTTTGATTGCAGACCGCCATCTTGGATATTCTGGTCATCATTTTTGGACACCAGTCATCTTTCCCTTACCAAATATACCCTTATTACATGGTTATAGAAACTAAAACTCCATTCAACAACTGCCATCTTGAATATCAGACCGCCATTTTGATTATTCTGGTCGCCATTTTTGAACTCTGGAAATCTTACCCATATCAAATATACCCACATTTAATGATTTTTTAGCATAATACTCCATTGAACCGGCACCATCTTAAACTTTGGGACACCATCTTGGATTTTAGACCGCTATATTGAATAACAAAAATTCATTTCATGGTACCAGCAATTATATCTTAAGTGGCTTTTGATTTTTGAGTCGCAATTTCGTTAAAACAGCCGCCATATTGATTATTGTGGTCATCATTTGTGAACTCCAGACATCATCCTTATACCAAACATACCCATATTGATATGGTTTTAGAGTCTACAACTCCTTCAAACAGTCGCCATATTAAATTTTTGATCGCCATATTGGATATTACATCGCCTTCTCAGATATTAAGGACTTCAGATATCTTCTACATTCAAAATATACCCATATTGTTTGGGTGGTGATACTAGTTTTCCCCAAGCTGAAATAACCAATTTTGAGCCGCCATCTTGGATGTTATACCGCCATCTTGGATATTTTGGATACTTTTTTTGGACTTCAAACATCTTCCCTATACCAATTTTACCCATATTGCATGGTTTTAGAGAGCCTAAAACCACAGAGAACAGACAACCAGGCTACAACAAATTTCATTCAGAAAGTTGTGTAAGGATTTCAATCTTCACTTGAGTAAGGTTGCAAACTAATACACGATGAAAACCTAGGTTGAGTTTTTGGTAAAATATTACCGAAGTCGGTGATTTTTTCTAAGTGTGTTTGTCTGCAGTTTCAGCTTGGATTCCTATAGAAATTGTTTCAAGGATTTCACCAGCAATTTTTTGAGGCCCATATAGCCGAGGCGGTAAACGCACGGGTATTCAGCATGACCATGCTGAGGGTGACGGGTTCGATTCCCGGTCGGTCCAGGATCTTTTCGTAAAGGAAATTTCCTTGACTTCCTTGGGCATAGAGTATCTTCGTGCCTGCCACACGATATACACATGCAAAATGGTCATTGGCAGAGGAAGCTCTCAGTTAATAACTGTGGAAGTGCTCATAGAACACTAAGCTGAGAAGCAGGCTTTGTCCCAGTGAGGACGTTACGCCAAAAAGAGGAGAGGAACCAGCAATTTTTCAGAAGTTTACTTCTGCAAATACTTTGGAAATCTCTTCAGGGATTTTGCTTGGAAACTCCTCCAGGAAATTTTACTTGAATTCCTCTAACGGTTTCTCATAAAATTCTTCTTGGAATTCTTCCAGAGCTATCTCAAAAAGTTCCTCTAGCTACTCCACAGAGATTCCTGCATAAACTTACTTCAAAGATTACTTCAGAAATTGCCTCAGAGAATTTTGTTCAGGAAACTTTTTAGGAAATTTTATTTATTTTTTCTTGAAATCTCCAGAGGTATCTTCAGGAACTGCTTAAGACACCCTTCAGGGAATCCTTGAAAAAAAAAAGAACTCCAGTTTATTTGTGTAATTTAATAAAATAATTCTTTAAAATCTATGAAGGAATTTTTGAAATAATCGTTGAAAGAATCCCAGGAGATATTTGTGAAGGAACTGCAGGATTAGTACCAAAAAGAAACCTTCTAGAACTTTCTTCAGTAACCCTTGACAAAATTTTGCAATGGATTCCTAAGGAAGTCCTTGGAAGAATTTCCGAAAGCTGACGAACTTTTTGGAAAGCTCTTGATGAATATCTGAAAAGAAACATCCTTCGAAGAGTTTTTGATGATATCCTTTGCTGATATTCATAGAAACATTTTTGAACTACTGGAGTCTCTGGAAATATTTCTGGAGGAACTCCTGAAGAAATTTCAGAAAGAATCCACAGAGGAACTTCCAAAAGAGTCCTTGAAGCTTGCAGGAAATTTTGAATATATCTTCTTCTGACTGATTTCAGTTGAAATCTTTGGTAATTTTATTCAAAAAAAAAATCACTGGAGGAATATCTAAATCATAGAGAAAATCCCGAAGAAATCCTAGAAGGTGTTGGTGAATGAATTCCTTGAGTGATACCTGAAAAACTGCTAGATAAACCGTTGGTGGAATTTCTTTAGGAATTTATTTAGACATATTTAGAGGAATTGCTGGAGGAATCCCTTATCGAAATTCATGGATTTTCTGCAAGAGTACCCGGTGGAAGTCGTGAGAAGAACTAGAGAAACACTCAACTTCTGAAAAGTATAATTGAAAAATCTCATGAGAAATATCCAAAAGAGTTCCTGTAGTAGTTTCTAGGGAACATTTCTAGAGGAATTTCTAAAGGAATCTTTAAGAGAAATCTCGCAGGAGAAATTACAAGGAGGAATACCTAGATGAATTCCCGAAGGAATCTCTGTATGCATGTTTGCATTAATCTCTAGAGGAATATCTGCTTGGAGCCAATCCCTGAATGAATTGTTACAGGAATCGATGGAAGAATTCCTGAAAGAACACTTGAATTATATTATGAAGACATTTTTGGATACTTTTTTTTTAAAAGAGAAACGTCCTTAAATAACGTCACGCTTTGAAGCGAGAGGGACGATCAGCAGTGTGTCGACCCATACACAATTTTCACAGGTCCCATACAAAAACTTTCTCAATGCACGAGGAGTTTAAAATGGACTTTCTTATCAATTGAGCAATTTTAGAATGTTCTAAGCTGAAATTCTTAGAAAATTTATGGAGGAATCTCTGAAAAACATTTCAAAGAAATCTCTAGAAGAATTTTTAAAGGGAAGTTGGGAGAATTCATAACGAATCGCTGGTGATTTATATTAGGGCATCCCTGAGAAATATTTCTGTAAGAATATTTGGAAGGTTTTATGAAGGAATTTCTAGCGAAATTTATGTAGGTAGGAATTCTAAACTCTTGATATTCTAAAAAAAACGCTGTAAGAATGTCTGGAATCCGTGGATGGTTTTCTGGCAGAATCCCGGGAGAAATTTCTAAAATGAAGGATCCGTGGAGGTGTTTCTGAAGCATGGAAGCTTTACAAAAAAAAAAAAATATATGAGATGAAATCCCTGAAGGTTCCAATAGAGCAGTGTTTCCCAAACTTTTAGGAGGTATCGCCCCCTTTGAACTTGGGAAAAACATTTTCGCCCCCCTATGTGAGATTTAATTTTTCCATGATAAATAAAAGGCTGGGAATTTGCTTAGCGGAAACCTTTAATAGCGCTTTATTTGACACTACTGTGGCAAAACTTATATTCAATATACGTAAATTAGCATCGCTCTAATTCTCATGGAGTTCTTATGGAAATGCATTGATTGTCTACATTTAAAAACAATACATTTTGGAATCATGTTTGAGCTGTACATTTCTTGAACAAAATCGAGTAAAACAGAACAAACTGTGAACATTTACGAACACTCGCTACCCTCAACCAGATGTTTTACCAATATTCTAAATGGGGTTTCTTCAACACCCGAGATGTTTGGTGACAAATACTCAAATAAGACTGGTTGGGAAATTGAAAAATAATTACAAAAATATCTTTTATGTAAAAAGTACAACTCAGGAATATATTGGTGTGTTTTCAAATGTAGTCAGCTTTCTTATCAAGTCATAGAAAACCCTGTTCCTTTCATAACTGAGACAAAAATCAATCATGAATTTTCGCCATAAAAGTTTTTGTATTTGTTGGATCTCTAGAATCATTAGGAATTCTTTGGGAAATTCGTGTAGCAGTCTTATTTGTTTTTTTGTCTTGGAATTTTGCCAAAAAGTCCACATAAACATCAGAAATTCTATAAGACATTTTTCAACAATCCTAGGAACAAAAAATCGTGAAATTTCAGGAAGTTTTAATGATCAGTTGACATCCTGGACTTGTATTTTAATACTTTTGATATTTCTCAAATATTTGAAAAATCGCCCCCCTTTTTAGTATTTGGTTTTTCAATTTTTCGCCCCTTTGGCCTGATTTTCGCCCCCTGGGGGGCGATTTCGCCCACTTTGGGAATCACCGCAATAGAGGGAGAAATTTCTGAAGAAATAATGAAAAAATTTCTGATGAAATCCGTGCAAAATCCCCAAAAAGGAATCTACAACGGAATCTCTAGAAATTTCCTGAAAAAATCCCGGTATTATATTGAACATTCAGTAGAATTGGGATCTAATTATCCGTCGTCGGATAGGCTATTAAAGGCCTCAACCATTAGGCTAACAGAAGTTTCACCAGAAAGCTGCCAAGGGAATTTCAAAAAAGCCACAGAGAATACGAACGGAAGTCCTCCAAGAATATCATACGTAAATTGCATTGACATAATATTTCAAAAAAATAAAAATAAAAAAAATAAAAAATAAAAAAAAAAACAACACAACCAGAATTTACAAATTCTGGAATGGAAATGCAAGTGTTGACACGTATTTTTGATGGATGATATAGGGGTAAACTATCTGCACTGACATCGAACTTTTTTCTATTGAAGTATTCAACTCTGCAGCAATATCTTTAAAAACAAAAAGTCTCGTTACATTATTAATCAACCCAACAACCAACAAACGTATAACTATAGTGCATCAACATTGAAACTGCCCCGACGTCATCCAAAAACACCTGGCCCTTATTTTGAGAGACCCAGTCACGAAGTAAACAAAAAACAAGCTCTGCATCGTATAATCATATCAGAGGAGTTGTAGCACTGAGACTGGTGGCTACCGGCAGGCGAACGGCTCGGTGGCCGACCGCGTGGTGCACTCTGCAATCATAATCAGGATCAAGCAATGATTCTGTTGGCTGGGTGCAGCCAGGCTGAACAAACGAACGAACGAACGGGAGAGACGCAACGTAAATCAAAATACCCAACCTGACAACATGGGTCGCCTTTTTGTGTGGTAGGCTGTGAAATGCATTCATAGAATTTCACATATTCAGTGGAAAATAAAGCTTAATACGGTGTTTAATTTTTAGCAAAATTAGAACTTTACATCACTGATTGCTACCCCTTCTCTTAAATGACCAGCATTTTGACGTAGCAAACGTCATTTCCGCCTAGAAGTAGAAGAACACTAGCAACACTTATACGTTGAGGTTTTCGGGTATGTACATTGTACAATTGATACAACTAAAGGCAGTTAATAAAGCCGAACTTGTTTTGTGAATCATTGTCCAGATTAGAAAAGGATATTTCATTTGATAATGCCTTTTGAATCTGTAATAACACAAATCTGTCTTTCTACTGTCTCAAAAACCATTTCCCGTTTCGTGCATCGTAAAACACGCGACCATCCTGAACGGATCGCGCGCTGAGGGAGGACCAAGGAGAACCCTGAAAATTAAATTCAGAAATGATAATTATGTAAGATTGAAGCGCTCGATTTACGGACCAACAACGAGAGATAGAGAGACCCCATAAGGATACCTAAAAAAGGCACACACTCACTGCACGTGGGGGTAGACTTTTCGAGCCCCGGGCAATCAGCGATTCAGTGGAAATTACCCAAGCGAGAGCAGCGTTCGTTCGCGCGGGAGCAGGTGCAACTTTAATCCCTGAAAAGCGGAGCGATTATATATTTTATATATGACGTCTCGGGTGACGCGAGGCTGCTGCTGGTCAAGCCTCGAAGACAAATGGTAGGCCCACATCTAGATCCGCTGTGCGTTCGATGCTGGTTGTTGCGTTTTTACCCATAGGTCAAATGGAGATTCAAGTCACGAATAAGGGGCAAGATGTTTTTCCTTCGGTGCACATTTTAGTTTTCAGCCCGAAAGTGTTCTGTTTGTCGTGTCGGTTGTGGAGCCACGCGATCGCGCCAATAACCCTGACAAAAATGGGACGACCGTAGTGTGCTAATGGCGAATTTGTTTGAACTGAAAATGGGGAAACAATGGGGAACACTGATAAAAGAAGACGTTTTGGCGTGCGCCAAATGTTTTCGGAAAGCAATTCTCTGAAATTGATCAGTCAATTTGGGATAATGTTTTTCTATACTGGTTCTCTTGAAAACATATGATCAAATAAGTGGTCATAAATTATTGAACAGCTGTGTTTTCATTTATATAATGAGCTTCTTATAATCAACGCTCACAATTACATTTGAAAAGTCTCAAACAATCTTTAACCTTTTCCTTCTCACGACTTTGAACGATTATTTTTTAACCGAAAAAGAAGTTTTAAATGATTTGATGAAAGGAATTTGCAGACACACCATTTGTTCATTGATTTTAAAACAGCTTACGGTGCAACGCAAAGAACTGAGCTTTAGCAGATAATGTCAGAACATGGGTTTCTGACAAAATCAATTGGGCGTAACGCTGGATGGATCAAAATTATGTATTCGAATCACAGATGAAGTGTTTTCCTTGTTTGTGATCTTAGATGGATTGAAGCAGGGGAATGCTCTTTCAAATTTATTGTTAAACATTGCACTCGAAGGAGCGATTAGGAGGTCAGGCGTGCAGCGGAATGGCATTATCATCACACGGTCGCACATGCCCCTCGGCTTTGCGAACGATATTGATCTCATTGGCATCGATCGTAGGGCAGTGGAAGAAGCTTACACTTCTCTGAAGAGGGAGATAGCGCGGATCGGCTTGTCGAATGACAATCAACTCGACCCAGACGATATACATAATTGCGAGTAGAGACAGAGGCAGTCTTAGTGGTGTTAGTGCTGATGTAGTGATTGATGGGAATGTGTTCGAAGTTTTTTTTTTTTTTTTTACTTATTCATTTATTTGGCAGGCTCGGGCGCCACATGGGCATAACTGAGCCGAAATCTTTTGCTTTTTTTTAAAATGATTTTACATTTTACAATTTATTACTGCCTTAAAACTATGTTAGTTTGGGAAGCCGAAGTACTCGCGGCTGTTTCGAGGTTAAGGATTGGAAAAAAAAAATAAAATAAAATTGGGAAGGAGGGATTTATGGGTTTAAAACTAAATTATTTGCTAACTTATACTAAAACATTGATGGGACAAATTGTCCATATCTGTAACGGAACCAAAAAGAAAGGACTTTATCGGTAGAAAACGACAAGAGGAGGACAAACGGAAGGGGGGTGACGACAGACAGGGGCGAACAACAAAACCAAAAGGCGGACAACGAAAACAAGGAACGTACTATATCAAACTCTGACATCAACACGTTTCAAAAACTGGTAAATCAGATTCATGTATTCCAAATCAAGTCCTGCCAACACTTCTCTAACGGGTTTCTGTTGTTTTCCTCGGACCCGGAGAATTTCACGCAGCTCAGATCTGACCTCACGATACTCATTGCATCCCCACACGACATGTTCGATATCCTGGTAAGCCTCGCCACAGACACAGAGATTGCTTTCTGAGAGCCCAATACGGAAGGTATGTGCATTCAACAAATAGTGGTTGGACATCAGCCGACACATTACACGAATGAAATCGCGGCTCAAATCCAACCCTTTGAACCATGGCTTCTTCGACACCTGTGGAATGATGGAGTGCAACCATCTACCCATCTCTCCATCTCTCCATTTGTGTTGCCAGCTGATCAAGGTCTCCTGACGGGCCAATGCAAAAAATTCGTCGAAGGCGATTTGACGCTCGTAAATATCGCCTCCGCTAGCGCCCACCTTAGCCAGAGAGTCCGCTTTCTCATTGCCCGGAATTGAGCAATGTGAAGGGACCCAAGCTATGGTGATGATGTATGAGCGTTTGGACAATGCACTCAAGACTTGGCGTATTCCATTCAGGAAGTACGCTGAGTGCTTCATCGGTTTCATTGACCGAACAGCCTCCAGAGAGCTTAGACTGTCGGTAAAAATGAAGTAGTGCTCAGGTGGAAGAGTGCGAATGTACTCTAAGGTGTAGTATATAGCCGCTAGCTCAGCAATGTATACCGAACATGGCTTTTGAAGCATGTAGGTGGCGCTATGAAATTCGTTGTAGACACCGAAACCACTCGAATCATCGGTTTTCGAACCGTCTGTGAAGAACTGTCTGTCCCCGCTAACATGCCCGAACTTACTTGCAAAAATTTGTGGAATACACACGGAACGAAAAGATTCTGGTATTCCGGTGATCTCATCCTTCATGGACAGATCAAGATCTACAGAGCAACTGTCGAAGTTTGAGAAGTTGTCACGATTGGTGTTAACCGGAGATGGGCTTACCTCCAGCGTCATGTACCAGTAGTACACACTCATAAAACGAGTTTGAGGGTTCTGTACGAGCAGCTTTTCGAAATTTTCTATGACCAATGGATTCACAACCTCGCATCGGATGAGGAACCGGAACGATAACTCCGCAAAGCGGTCTGTCAGAGGCTGTACACCAGCGAGTACCTCTAAACTCATAGTGTGAGTTGAGTTCATCCAACCTAACGCGATCCGAAGACAACGGTACTGAACCCGTTGAAGCTTCAGCAAGTGTGTTTTCGCCGCGGATTGAAAACAGAAGCTACCGTATTCTAAAACCGACAGAATGGTTGTTTGATACAGCCTGATCAGATCTTCCGAATGTGCTCCCCACCATGTTCCGGTAATAGTTCGCATAAAGTTGATTCGCTTTTGGCATTTCTGTATCAGATACACAATGTGCTTCCCCCAGGTGCATTTGGAGTCGAACCAGACGCCGAGATATTGAGAAGACATGCTATGAGTGATTGTCTTACCCATCAGATGGAGCGGAAACTTTGCCGGTTTGTGTTTTTTAGAAAAGACAACCATCTCAGTTTTCTCCGGAGAGAATTCGATACCCAGCTTGAGAGCCCAAGTAGACAAATTGTCCAAAGTATCCTGTAGTGGTCCTTGCAGATCGACTGCTATTGATCCCGTTATAGAAACAACACAGTCATCCGCAAGCTGTCTTAACGTGCAATTTTCCATGAGACAATCATCTATGTCTCTAACATAAAAATTGTAAAGAAGGGGGCTTAGACATGAACCCTGGGGGAGCCCATGTAGCTAATTCGTGAAACTGTCAAGTCGCCATGAGTAAAACTCATCTGCTTCTCAAACAGCAAATTATACAAAAAGTTGTTCAAAATTGGTGAAAGGCCACTTCCGTGTAGTTTGTCGGAGAGAATATCGACACAAACTGAATCAAAAGCTCCCTTAATATCCAAAAACACTGAGCCCATTTGCTGCTTTTGAGCAAAGGCAAGCTGAATTTCTGAAGTAAGCAACGCAAGACAGTCGTTCGTTCCTTTGCCTCTGCGGAAACCAAATTGTGTATCAGACAACATGCCATTCGATTCAACCCATTTGTCCAGTCGAAAGAGAATCATCTTCTCTAACAACTTCCGTAGACAAGACAGCATCGCGATTGGACGGTACGAATTATGATCCGACGCGGGTTTCCCGGGTTTTTGAATAGCTATCACTCTCACTTGCCTCCAATCATCCGGAATGATGTTGTTATCCAGGAACTGATTGAACAAGTTCAACAAGCGCCTCTTAGCGACGCCGGGGAGGTTTTTAAGCAAGTTGAACTTAATTCGATCCATTCCTGGAGCGGAATTGTTACATGAAAGAAGAGCAAGTGAGAATTCAACCATCGAAAACGGCCTATCCATGTCGTCCCTATCCTCGGAAACATCCCGAATTATTCGCTCCACGGGTACGGAATCTGGACAAACTTTTTTTGCGAACTTGAGAATCCACCGAGGAGAGCTTTCTCGATCCTCGTTTACCGACGACGCGTTACGCATTCTTCTCCCGACGTTCCAAAGAGTTCTCATTGATGTCTCGCGCGATAAACCCTCGACGAACCGACGCCAGTAACCGCTTTTCTTCGCCTTGATCAAGTTCTTGAACTTGCTTTCAAGGGAAACGTACCGCTTAAAGTTTTCAACCGAACCGCGTTTCCGAAACTCTTTGAACACAGCGGATTTCTCGCGATAGATTTCTGTACACTCGCTATCCCACCACGGATTGGGGGGTTTCCTGCGAACCGAAGGACCTGGAACTGGCCGACGTTGTGCCTGCAGCGCGCTACTGATGATCAGTTCTGATAGAAACTGATACTCTTCCCGCGGTGGAAGAATTTCTACCGATTGCTCACCGTCGATAATTGCTTCCGCATACTTTCCCCAGTCAATGTGTTTCGTGAGGTCGTAGGAAATGTCGATAGATGGAGGTTGACGTGAACCATTGGAAATAGAAACAACGATCGGAAGGTGATCACTACCATGGGGATCCTGGATAACCTTCCATGTACACTCCAGCGATAGTGAGCTCGAACAGATTGAGAGGTCTAATCGACTGTCTCTAGGACTGCCATCTTTAGCTGGAGGTGCCACTCGCGTAACTTCTCCGGTGTTCAAAATTGTCATGTTGAAGTCGTCGCAGAGGTCATATATCAAAGTTGAACGGCTGTCATCGTACAATTCCCCCCAGCCTGTACCATGGGAGTTGAAATCTCCCATGAGCAGCCGTGGCTCAGGCATAACCGAGCAGATGTGGGCGAGATCCCTGCGAGATATCGCAGTTCTCGGTGGAAGATATATGGAGGCAACACTGAGGGTTTTACCTCGGATTGTCACCTCACATGCGACGGCTTCGATGCCTGTCATCGGTTGAAAATCGACTCTGTAAAATGAGTGCTGCTTTTTGATCCCTAAAAGCACCCCTCCGTACGAGTCGGACCGATCAAGACGGATAATGTTGAAATCGGAAAAAGGTAAGGTTACATCGGGTGTCAGCCATGTTTCGGATAGCGCAAAAACATCGCATTGTAAATTGTTAATTAAAAATTTGAAAGAGTCTAATTTTGGTACGATACTACGACAGTTCCAGTGTAGCACAGAAATCATATCTTCGACCTCGGTGGTTAAATTAGCCATCGAAAGATACGAATGTCGCAAGGAGGGGCATTTTAGAAGCCAACTGCTTCAAAAGAGGAGACACACAAGGAAGAAGTGCTTTGACAATGCTCTTCACTGAGTCAGAAGCATTAAAGAAGTTAAGGACGATGTCTACGATGCCAGACAGCGTAAACATCGGAGCACCAAGGGGTTGTTCCTGGTTCTCCGAATGCTGTCCCTCTGGCTGAGAAGTCGAAAAATTTGGGACATCTGGGATTTTTGATGTTCCCGAGAGCGAAGGAAAGTCTCGTTCATCTTGGATTTTGAATCCAGGAGGTGAACGTTTGTTACCTTTTTTAACACTCTTAGAATTTGTCACGGTGGGTTGGGGGTCACTGCTAGGCAGATTCCGAGGTTTTTTGGTGGGTCTCTGGAGCCTCACCCGTTTCCTCGTTTCACCCTTAAAAACAAAGGGAACCCCGTCCCCGACCTCAGAGTCAGAGCCCTGATCATCGAGAGACAAAGACGAGTAGATGTTGCGTGATTCAACGACCGGAGCAGCTTTTCTCAGCATTTCGGCGTAGCTTCGCCTTGAACGCTGCTGCAACGATCGTTTTTGATGTTGTTTTCGCTGTATGTACTTCGGGCAAACATTGAGATCGTGTGGACGGTCGCTACCACAATAAACACACTTGGGCGGCGTTTTACACGCACCGTCCACATGTCTCTCCCCGCATGTTGCACAGCGAGGTTTATTGCTGCAGTACTGGGCGGTGTGGCCCAGCTGCTTGCAATTGATGCAATTCATTACCTTCGGTACATACAGCTTCACAGGTAGCCGAAGTTTGCCAATCACCAGCAGATCTGGTAATGCAGATCCGGAGAAGGTCACAGAAAATTCTTCAGATGGTGTGTAAACCTTCTTCTCGCCCTCCTGGGATACCGAATGCAGTTGCCGGCAATCCAGTATCTGGACAGGAGGTAGAGAAGGGTTATGGAAACGACCACAGCCTTGCATGATCGTTTCGCAGGTCAAAGATGCGTCGGCGACCTTCCCCGAAATCTCAATCGACGCGCTCGGCAGGTAGACAAAATACTCAAGAGTAAACAACTCGCAGGCCACAATCTCATTAGCGTGTTTTCGGTCGCCTACTGTCACCCGAAGCTTAGCTGTACCGACCATGTCAATGGAGACAACGGAAGAATACCGCTTAGTCAGATCCTTGCTGATTTGAACGGTGTTCAAACGTTTGCCTTTGGGTCGGAAGAAAACAACATATGGCCCGCCAAAGTCGGGAGGGTAGGCCTTGAGGCGGGGGGACGTCGAAACAGATTTACTGTTGGTGTCCATTGGAGAAGCACCAGGGTGAAGGGGGGCAAAGGGGTTAGCATTTAAATCGCCTTGTTGGCTCGAGCAATCCGATGCCAATAACAAAGCTTCGTTGATGCGGTACGATGTACCCCCGCCATCATCATCATCGCCCATTGTGGCAGCTAACTACCACCACGGGGCACTCAAAAATCTTAAACTAACACTTATCACGGGGACGAAATAATAAAAAAAACAAGGGACAAAATTAACTGTACAGGGAAAGTGAGGAAAAAAAAGAGAATAAAAAAACTGCTTATATACCAAATTAAATCTAATCAAAGAGTCAGTGGAGAGGGGGAAACAACGAGGGGTAACTTTGAATACTTAGCTTTGTGCTCTGTTTTGCCACAGGCTCGACGACGACAGGTCCAAGCGATGGGATCGCCCGCGCTGGGAGGAGGCGAGCGGTGTGCGGCGGTTGAACGCTCTCTGCTCTTCTCTCGGTGGGCTGCTGCTGTCGACGACGATGAGCTTGGGTACTCACTGGAAGAAGCCGATCACGGCCGCGCGAGCGGCGCGGTATGCGGGGGGTGCTGCACTGCGGTGCTCGATAATCGGTCAATGCGCCACGTGATATAATGAAAACGTGAACTTTACTCAAACTAAACGAACTTTTGCGGCAAAAATTGTGGCCTAGCCAACCGCACGCGTCCCACTAGGGATAATTACTTAATAAACTTAATCACTCGGAAACACTAGCACGAAAATAGCCACCGAACTGGAGACAAACCGGACGAACGAAAAGTTGCGACTGTCTCGAACGAACGCTCGCCAAAGAGTGTGTGTTCGAAGTTGTCGAAGGATTTCTCTTGGAACATTTTATCTATCTATATATATAAAAATGCAGTGGCATACGTGGGACCGCGCATAACTTGCGAACGGAAGGTCCGATTTTGGTCGTCTTAGTTTTGTTCTGTTAGTTTTCACCCAAGGAAGGTTTATGAGGCAAAAAACATGGAAAAATTGAGAGTTTTTGAAAATCGATCTTCCATACATTTTGTGACCGGGGACTTGGTCTTGGCTAGAAACTTGAAACGTCAAAAAACGCAGTAGGCAAGACAAAGTTTGCCGGGTACAGCTAGTATGACATAGATATGAAGTTTCCTATGAAGAAGGCATATTGCTGCGTGCTTTTCCGGATTGCGTAATCAACTTAGGTCCCGTAACTTCTAAAGGCAAACCAAATTCACTCTGTATTGTTTAGGTGGCATTCGACGGTCAAGAGGCGTGGACAGAGAGTGAGCAATTGCGTTTGAACCAAGGTTTATTATCCAGGATACGTAATGACAATACCTGTACCCCTTTCCTACAGGGAAAGGCCCATGGAGATTAGATATTTTAGATAAATTTCATACCTATGTACATGATCTATTTCATTACAAATAGACTAAATATTTATTCGATTGCACCACTCGCTTGGAGAGATTTGCGTTACGTAATATTTGAATGAATCCTAGAATACGATAAAGTGACCATCTAGTCCTTCAATTCATTGTTCTGTTTAACATTAAAGTTTGTCTCAATCGGTAGCCCGCAACCAGCTGTCTAAAATGAGTGGCGAGGAAAAATATTGTCACATGTGAAAAAAAAAGTTCTATGCCAAGCGTGATTTGAGCGGTGAGACTCGGTTGTCGAAAAAAAAACGAAGAACGAAGAATTTGTGTGTCAGAATATATCAGAAGTAACTTGTAATTTGCACCGAAAACGTTGTATTTACCTATCCAGGATTGTGAGCAAATCCCAAGTCAAATAAAAAGTTTTTGACATTATTTTATTTGAAGTAGTTAACGCATTTTAGGTTGCTCAAACCAAAACTCGTCCGCAAGTGGTGTATATCTAGATGAAAGCGTCTGGCAATCCTCCTGGAATGCTTTGAGGAATACCTAAATGAAATCTTGGATGGAATTCTACAGGAATTGCTTGAAGGATTTCTCCAGGAGTTCCTTCTCAGTGATTCCTCGAGAAGTTTCATCATTGGTTCCATCTGCAGTTCATTCATGGATTTCCTTAGAAGTCCCTTCAGCGAATCTTCCAGAAATTTCATTGGGGATTCTATATGAACTGCCTTCAAATATTCTTTCAAAGGCTCTGTCAAAGGTTCCTCCTAAAATTAGTTCAAGCATTCCTCTAAGGGTTCCTTCATGGATTCCGTCAAGAGATTTATTCTGGGATTCCTTCAAAGATCCCTCCAGAAATTCGCTAAGAATTCATTTACTGATTCTCTTGTATTTTCTTAGGAGTTTCTCCTGGAACTTCTACAGGGATTCCTACAGTATTTTATACAGGGATTTCTCCAGGAATTCTACACTGATTCCTATAGGAATGTCTACGCCGGTTTTGTTCTGCAACTTTTCAGGGATTCCTCCAAGAATTTCTCCAAATATTCTTACAGGAATTTCTTCAGGTATTCTTCCATTTTCCATGAGTTTCTCCAGGAATTTCCTCAGGATTTTCTCCAGAAGTTCCTTCTGCAGTTTGTTCACGACTTTCTCAAGAAATTCTTTCGATAATTTCTTCAGGGAGTGCTTAGGGATTCCTCCAAGAATTTCTTCAGGAAATCTTCCAGAAATTCCTTTTGAGATTGATTCAGGAGTTCCTCTAGGGATTCCTCCAGAAGTTCCTTCAGGAATTCTTCGTGGAGATTCTGGAGATTCAGAGCTTCCTCTAGGAGTTCACTCATGGATTCCTCCCGTAGTTTCCTCAGGTATTCATTCCAGGAATATCTACAGCAATTCTACACTGATTCCTACAGGAATTTCAACGCCGATTTCGTTCTGGATCTTTTTCAGGGATTCCTCCAGGAATTTCTTCAGGGATTCTTTAAGGAATTTCATCAGGAATTCTTCCTAGAATTTCTACATGGATTCCTTCAAGAATATCTGATAAGATTCTTCCAGGAATTTTTTCAGGGATTCCTTCAGGACTTGCTACTTGTATTTCTCCAGGAATTTCCTCAGGGTTTTCTCCAGAAGTTACTTCAGGGGTTCGTTCACGACTATCTCAAACAAATTCTTCCGATGATTTCTTCAGGGATTCTTTAGGAATTTCTCCAACAATTTCTTCAGAGATTCTTCCAGGAATTCCTTCAAGGATTGATTCAGGAGTTCCTTTAGGTATTCCTCCAAAAGTTTCTCCAGGAATGCCTCCTGGAGATCCTAGAGATTCAGGACTTCCTATAGGAGTTCCCTCATGGATTCCTTCAGTAAATTCCTCATGTATTAATTTCAGAGATTTCTCCAGAAATTCTGTAATGTTTCCTTCAGGAATTTCTACACCGATTTCGTTCTGGAACTTTTTCAGGGACTCATCCAAGAATGACTTCAGAGATTCCTCAAAGAATTTCTTCAGGATTTTTTTTCTAGATTTTCTACAGGGATTCCTCCACGAATTCCTCCAAAGATTATTGCAGGGATTTCTTCAGGGGTTCCGTTAGGACTTGCTACAAGAGTTTCTTCAGAAATTTCTTCACGGCTTTGTTCAGAAGTTTTTCAGGGGCTCCTTCACGATATTTTCCAGAAATTCTTTCAACAATTACTTAAAGGTTTGTTTCAGGAATTCCTTCAGGAATTGATTCAAGAGTTCCTTTAGAGATTCCTTCAGGGGTTCCTCCTGGAGATCATTCAGGGCTTCCACTAGTAATTCACTCATGGATTCCTCAAGCAGATTCTTCAGGGATTTCTTTAGGAATTAGAATTTTTTTTAATGATTTTTTTTTCAAGAACCCCTCTAGAAAAAAAAAATCATTAAGGACTCCTAAAGGAATTATTTCAAGGATTCCAGCATGATTTTGTCAGCAATTTCCCTAAAAATTTCTTCAGGAATTTTCAAGGAACTTCTGCAGGAATCCCATAAATAATTATTACAAGTTTTATTTATTGTGTTTTTAACTTGTAATCTTTTACCCAAGTTTAATGCACATTTATAGTGCTCTGAAGTGATAGGGCACTATGAGAAATCAGTGATTTCATTTTGATGGCCTACATTTAGGTAATTTCGGGCAATTCATGACTGGAAGACATGTGTAGACCCTTCCCTAACAGGGACATCAAAGTGTAGACGTCTCACATTAAAATCTGAATCACGAAGCCCCCTTAGGATTGAAATTCCTAGACAAAAATCAAGCTATTAAAGCAACTAATGCTGCGAACAAAAGGCAACCTGCCAGAGAAAATACCATTACAAGATTGACTGATGGACCAACAATATTAATGAACCCTCGTCATCCTGCAATTGGATATTGTTATCCAATTGGGAAACAGGGCAAAATATCGGTTCTGTGTTGTATTCGTCCAATTGTGATGTCCTAATTTTATTACGCATTTGTAAGGTTTCACTACAGGATGTCAAATTTAAATGTGCATTTGTAGTGCTTCATTATTTTTTCGTAATATAATTTATTCAGGAGTTCCTCAAAGATTTGTATTCAGATATTCGTCCAGATTTTTCTTTTCATTGTTTCCCAAAAAAATTCTCACGGATTTGCCAAGGAGTTTGTTCAGGGATTTCTCCAAGAATTTCTTCAGGATTTTCTCCACGAATTTTCAGGATTTTCTCTAGAATGCACCCAACGTTCTTCCAGGAGGTTCTTTACGGATTCTTTCAAGAATCCCTGCAGTAATACCATTAGGAATTTCTCAAGTGATTTCTTTAAGGATTTCTCCAAGAGTTTTATAAGGAATTTTCCAAAAATATCGTCAGAAGTTCCTCATGAAACTTCTGCATGAATTCCCCAGGAAATTTCCTGATGGGTTTCTCAATGATTTTTTTTTCAGGGATTTCTCTTAAAGATTCCTCCAGCATTTCTTTTTCAAGCATTCCAAAGTTAATTTCTATAGATATTCTCCCAGGAGTTTGTACAGGAATTTCACCAAGAGCTTCTTCAGAGACTCCTCCCAGAATAAGTTCCTTCATGGATTCCTCCTGGATCTGGTCCAGGGATTCCCCTATAAGTTCCTTCAGTTAGATTTTCAGTATTTTTCCTTGGGGGCCGTGCACAAATTACGTCACGCTTTTAGGGGGGGAGGGGGGGGGGGTTCTGCAGAACGTGACGATTCATACAAAAAATATTTAGGTCCCATACAAAAAGTGTGACATAGAGGGGAGGGAGGGGGTCTGAAAAAGTTCGACTTTTGCGTGACATAATTTGTGTATCACCCCTTGCTTGTTGTTTCTAAAAAAAATTGTATGTATGGAAAATTTTAGCGTAACACATTTGAAAAGTAGATAAGGGTCTATCTGCTTTTTGTAAACAAACATGTTTTTGCCACTGTAGGGGGCCGTTCATGAACCACGAGATCATTTGGTAGGGGAGGGCTTGTAGTTTGGGCATGCTGCATACAAATTTAGTAAGAAAATCCTGAAAAATAACCACGTGGTTTATGAACAGCCCCTAGGACCTATTTGCATCAACCCACGCATATAAACACTTTTAGCAGACAGCTTGAAGATTGCTTTTTGATAAGAGGGTTGACGTGCGTGGGTGTGGATACTGATAGATCCTACAGAGACAGAAACATGTTTGTTTACGCAAAGTAGATAGGCCCGTTTCAAATGTTACGCAATTATTTTGGTTTATTTATGCATTTTTGCCTTTCTCGTACACCAAAGTGTAGTGAAAGGCTATAGGGTAGCGAAGCACTTGGGCAGCGGCCGGTATTTAGGGCACTCTTCGCTATAACACAGTCAATTCCAAACCAATTGACTTGAAATTTTGTACACGGCTAGATACTATACGTATCTCATTTCGTTCCAAAAATTGTGTCAATTGGTTCAGAATTGGCTGAGTTATAGCAGAAAAGGGCCCAAAATAGGACCCCTGTCGAGATGCTTCCACTTCCCTATGTTCACTCAAAAAAAAACGAGTTTTCGATAGAAAGCTCGGAGGGTCAAGTCATATATACCAATCAACTCAGTTTGACGAATTAAAAAAGACACGGACAACGTCTTCAGCTTTCGGCTGTACAGACTGTTTTAAACTTAACATGAGACAACGGAGCATGCACCAGTGGAAACGGGGAAGAAACTATTCTCACGAAAAGTTTCAACGCCCGAAGCGGGAATCGAACCCTCACCCCATAGCATGGTGCGATTATAAGCTTGCTGACCCTAACCGCACGGCTACGAGGCTCCACTTGAATTGAGATGATGTATGTATGTGTGTATGTATGTATGCCTGTGCGCAAAAAAAGTTCGCTCATTTTTAAGGCGCTTCCCATTGGTCCATTGGATTTTTCGGATTATAGCTCGAATCGAACCGGAATTTTACCGCATTGTTTGCTATTAAAAATGGTATGGATCGGTCGAGGCGCTCCGGAGTTATGACCATTTCAGTGATCCGGACCAGCACCGGTGGAACTGGCCGTACCTATATAAAATTGAACCAACCCCCTCATGCAACAAATCAAACTGCGGCGATTTTTTAACCTTCAGCATGGTTGACGAATTGTATGCGAAAATTAACACTGGAGACCAGAAACTTCACGATGTCGACCCCAAATTTCGTATGGCAGCCTAATATTCAAGATGGTGCCTCTAAATTCAAGATGGAAGCTGGTCAATACAGTTTTAGGTTCTAAAACCATGCAATATGGGTATATTTGGTATGAAGAAGATGTCCGGAGTCCAAAAATGGCGACCAGAATGTCCAAGATGGCAGTCTGTAATTC
This sequence comes from Aedes albopictus, assembly GCF_035046485.1. Taxonomy (NCBI): domain Eukaryota; kingdom Metazoa; phylum Arthropoda; class Insecta; order Diptera; family Culicidae; genus Aedes; species Aedes albopictus. The sequence goes on along the minus strand of NC_085138.1, from coordinate 365,067,646 downwards.
ATGATGGTGGCTCCAAATACAAGATGGCGACTGTTTAATGAAGTTTTACTACCTGAAACCATGCAATATGAGTATATTTGGTATGGAGAAGAAGTCTGGACTCCAAAAATGGCGACCAGAATATCCAAGATAACGGTCTAAAATCCAAGATAGCGGTTCAACATTCAAGATGAAGGCTATTTAATGGAGTTTTAGGCTCTAAAGCCATCTAATATGTGTATATTTGATATTGAAAAGATGTCTGGAGTCTTTAAAACATGAATCCATGCAATATGTGTATATTTGATATGTGAAAAAAAACTGGACTCCAAAAATGACAGCCAGAATATCCAGGATGGCAGCTCAAAATGCAAAATGGCTTCTGTTTAATGGAGTTTTAGGCTCAAAAAACATGCAATATGGATCTGGTATAGGGGAGAAGTCTGGAGTCCAAAAATGACGATTAAAATATCCAAGGTCGCCATCTTGGATATTTTAATTGTCATTTTTAGACTCCAGACGATATACAAGATGGCGCCTCAAAATTCAAAATGGCGGCTATTTAATAGAGTTTTGGGCTCTCGCACCAGTCAATATGAAGTGTTTCTGGTATGGAGAAGAAGTCTGGAGTCCAATAATGGTGACCAGAATTTCCAAGCAGCCGGACTTAAATCCAAAATGGTGGCTCAAAATTCAACATTGCAGCTGTTTTTCAAGAGTTTAAGGCTCAAAAATTGAAAGCCATGTAAAGGATCTAATCTCTGATGCCATGAAATGGATTTCTGTTAAACGTATGAAAGTGCGATATTCGTCAACGTGTCACTTGAGTTGTGTTATAATGTGTTTTCGAAGGCACGAGAAAGGCGCCATCACCAATAGGTGGATTATTTAGGGTTTTTATTGGTCTATAAACTTTTTGTTATTGCACTCACCCCTATTTTACTGGTAATTAAGGAATTATTTCTGGGATTTTTTTTATTTATTACGGAATGTGTAATTGTCCGTCCCAAATATCAAAAACTGAGCGAAAGGAATTCTGATCAAAATGGTTCAAGCTGATTTTCACTTCAATTTAGACGATATCGTGAATGCTATGTGTATCGTAGAAACAACGAATACATACTTTATCCGACTGCTGCGCCTCTATATTTGAGTTCTAAAACTATTCGTAAGCTTTCACCATATTGCGGCTTTTTGAGCTTACACCGATGTTCGGGGTTTGCCCTGAGTGATGTTGAATGGTTTTTGATCGTTCGAAGCTTTACACCGCTCAGATAGGCTTGCTTTCGAGGTGGATATGGTGAAAAGGCAAAAAGCTCAATGTACGTATTCAACTCCTACACCTACACCGTTCGTACATAGGGGAATCTGAAGTAAAGTTGCTCATTGCATGTTTCGCACGTGTTTAGTGTTGAGATTATGAATAGCACATTACAACTGAAACAGCATAATAACATTTTGGAATCATTTTTTGAATCTTCAATGGATCTGGTAATGTTTGATAAGTAGAATTAAATGTTACTCATCCCAAAACAATAGCAAATGCTTCGGCTTAGCTTTAAAAATAAATAAATAACCATTGAATTTAACTTATATGCACAAGATCAGCATTGGAAAACATCTTAGAGTTATCCTTTGCGTTAGGCCTAATCACATCGAATGGAGAAATGGCTCTTGGAACTTTCTACAGCTTCAGTTGATAAGCGTAACTTTGAAATCATATTACTTTATAAGAATCCTTAGCATTTACTGCATTATCCTTTAACATAAAACTAGGCTCAGTGTACCAGTTATGGTTTTAGTACCTCAAATTGGCTATAGTTGGTTTCCAACCTTTAACGATGAAAAACAACATGAAATATTGTGTGGATACAAGATCACACTCACAAAAGATGATTGCAATCACTCAAACTTCACAATTTGCTAAAATTGTTATAGAAATAAATTATTTTCCTTATAATTTCGGCTTCCTTGCACCCTATTTCGCCATAGTGCACCAGTTATGGCTAATCCCATAAGGAATGCATGCAAATAGTGCGAAGTGGAACCGAAATAAGAAAATGTGTCCATAACTGGTACAGGGTTCCTATCATTGGCACACGCCGTAATAAATACTAAAAGTAGTTTTGGCTCAGTTTGTTTATTTTTCCTGTAAAGTTTTGAAACTACACAATCATTTGACATATTGGAAACATTCGTCGGTCTTCTTCTTATATTTGTAGGAATAGTTTTCCTTAGGTAGTGCGATAACTGGTACAGGTACCCTATCAGTTATTAACTGTGGTAGTACTTATAGCACTTATAGAACTCTACCCCGAGAAGCAGAGTCTCTCGCAGTTGGATTGTAATGCCATAGGTAAAAGAACAACATGCTAGTCGGGCACACCATCACCACTAGTTCAAATCCAAACCAATTTGGTCTGGCCTTTACTGAGCCTGAATGAGGCGATGATGACTAATATTGGCCACTTATCCATACAACACTTTGTATAGTTTGCCGGTTTGGGGTATTGGGGGTGGGAACAAGCCGGGTCGATCGTCCACAGCAGTCACTGACGACAGCACAGCACTTGTTTGCGAATTTATGAATAACTTTTCGCCATAGGTAGGTACCTAGTTGTGTCGAGTTGGGTTGGACGAGAGACCCCCGACGAGCCGGGTCAATCGGACCTGTGAATGTGGCGTGGTGCTGTACTGTTTGCACAGAACACAGAAGACGTCACGCTGTTGGGACTGGGAATTGGAGATGGGTCGATGGGTGCTGCTGATGAATACAGGTTTTTCAAATGGCGAGTGACTATTTACTTGTACCAGTACCGAACAACGAATGGTGAGAATATCTAATGAGAATGCAAATGGGGGGGCGAGATCGGATGATGGGTTGCGTTGGGCGGCTGTTGTGGGGTTGTTGCTGGATTAGGCCAGGTGACGTATGTGTGCGGACGAGGCGATGTCTGCTGCAGAGAACGTGCATGCGGTTACTGTATCATTCATTGGAACTGATGGTCGTAGGTTGGCTTTGTGTTGCAGTTGCAGTTGGATTAGATTGTTTGTTTAGGTGCAAGAAGTGCAACGTCTGGGAAAGTGCTTCTAATTAAATGAGGTGTTTCTTTGAGCATTTGCATAATTGGGAATTTTGTATTATAACTAAAGTTCATTAAACAAAGTGCTGTGAGCAGAAGTTATTGTTTTAATTCTTTATTGCAATGTAGTTCATATAGATGAGACGAGTTAGGTTTGGCGATGGAAGGTAAATTAGAAAATTTCGTTCACTTTCCTTCTTCACGTTCTTAAGGTGGATGGGAAGTTTTAATTCGTCGCCAATAATGTCTAAGTTTATTTTCCACATTTTAGTGTTGCAGTGCCTCTAACTTCGACTATAGTGCTAGTAAAAGTTTTGAAGGTACTTCTAGTGTCAACATGTGTTTCCAATGAAGCATTAACATTACTATCGATGAATGTTTTATATGTATCCCAGTCAGTAAATACTATGATAATTGAAATTAGAGCTGACGGAATCAAGAATTTTGACTTGAGAAATTTGTAATGCAACAGGGAGATGAGCAGTATCACAATGGCTTCTAGAGATTTCTAGCAGAAGAAAAACTTCTAAGTAACATTTTGATGACCAATTGATTAGTCTTGTCTACCGTAGATGTAGTTAATTTAAAAACCGTCACAAAACCTAATACCTTTCATTTCAGTTTTGTGATGGTTCTAAGAACCTCCTCTAGTATATTTGACTAAAAAAAGTTACTTGAGAAGTGTTTCTGTAGAGATATTAGATTAAGAATTGCTTCGAATACAAATAAAGTTTGGAAAATCCAGGTTTCAAATGTTTTTAGTGAATACTGGCATACATATGTACATTATTCACTAATAAATTTCAGTCTATTAACCGTTTATACATCATGAAGTCTACGGAGGTAATGACTAATTTTAACATCATACAATATAGATCCTAGTATTGTGTCCAGTGAATCTTCTGAAAATTCAGCAAATATTATGCAGGGGATAGAAAAATGGTCAGGACAGGCAAAATGTTCAAATTTCAAAAGATGTTTAACTAGCAGGATTTTTTTTAAATGCATCAAGGCATAATTTTGACTGTAAGTTGATAAACTAGTTATCTATCAATTGTGCAAATTTGGGCAACATTGAGCTACCGTCAAATGGGGTAACTTGCAACACTTTTCGACTTTGAAGCAATATCACTAAAAAT
>NC_085138.1:364996394-365062945 GCF_035046485.1 Aedes albopictus | reverse complement strand
CCTCTCGGGATTCAAACAGAATCCCTCTCGGGATTCAAACAGAATCCCTCTCGGGATTCAAACAGAATCCCTCTCGGGATTCAAACAGAATCCCTCTCGGGATTCAAACAGAATCCCTTTCGGGATTCAAACAGAATCCATCTCGGGATTCAAACAGAATTCCTCTCGGGATTCAAACAGAATCCCTTTTGGGATTCAAACAGAATCCCTTTTGGGATTCAAACAGAATCCCTCTCGGAATTCAAACAGAATCCCTTTTGGGATTCAAACAGAATCCCTCTCGGAATTCAAACAGAATCCCTCTCGGAATTCAAACAGAATCCCTCTCGGAATTCAAACAGAATCCCTCTCGGGATTCAAACAGAATCCCTCTCGGGATTCAAACAGAATCCCTCTCGGGATTCAAACAGAATCCCTCTCGGGATTCAAACAGAATCCCTCTCGGGATTCAAACAGAATCCCTCTCGGGATTCAAACAGAATCCCTCTCGGGATTCAAACAGAATCCCTCTCGGGATTCAAACAGAATCCCTCTCGGGATTCAAACAGAATCCCTCTCGGGATTCAAACAGAATCCCTCTCGGGATTCAAACAGAATCCCTCTCGGGATTCAAACAGAATCTCTCTCGGGATTCAAACAGAATCCCTCTCGGGATTCAAACAGAATCCCTCTCGGGATTCAAACAGAATCCCTCTCGGGATTCAAACAGAATCCCTCTCGGGATTCAAACAGAATCCCTCTCGGGATTCAAACAGAATCCCTCTCGGGATTCAAACAGAATCCCTCTCGGGATTCAAACAGAATCCCTCTCGGGATTCAAACAGAATCCCTCTCGGGATTCAAACAGAATCCCTCTCGGGATTCAAACAGAATCCCTCTCGGGATTCAAACAGAATCCCTCTCGGGATTCAAACAGAATCCCTCTCGGGATTCAAACAGAATCCCTCTCGGGATTCAAACAGAATCCCTCTCGGGATTCAAACAGAATCCCTCTCGGGATTCAAACAGAATCCCTCTCGGGATTCAAACAGAATCCCTCTCGGGATTCAAACAGAATCCCTCTCGGGATTCAAACAGAATCCCTCTCGGGATTCAAACAGAATCCCTCTCGGGATTCAAACAGAATCCCTCTCGGGATTCAAACAGAATCCCTCTCGGGATTCAAACAGAATCCCTCTCGGGATTCAAACAGAATCCCTCTCGGGATTCAAACAGAATCCCTCTCGGGATTCAAACAGAATCCCTCTCGGGATTCAAACAGAATCCCTCTCGGGATTCAAACAGAATCCCTCTCGGGATTCAAACAGAATCCCTCTCGGGATTCAAACAGAACCCCTCTCGGGATTCAAACAGAATCCCCCTCGGGATTCAGACAAAATCCCTCTCGGGATTCAGACAGAATCCCTGTCGGGATTTGTTTCTTGGATGACTGATTTTGGTGGGACTTCTAATAATGGTTTCGGCTTGCAGTCACAGAAATAAGCGTTGGTTCTGTTATTTCATCGCCGACGTTTCGATCCTCGGGTTTGGATCTTCTTCAGGGCTCGAATTTAACCAACTTGTGAAGTGCCGTGTTTTCACGGAGGTATATCGGGATTTTAGTGGAATGGCCTCATTAACAATTTTGTACTCTTGCTAAATTAATAGGAAAATTAATTAATGGGGGTTTTCTACACTGTCCGGAATTCTTGCACTTTAAGGCCGCACGGGACGAAGTGTAATTTTTTTATCTTCCCTCTCTTTCTAACAATTTGCCTCGCGATTTTGAAGAAGCAAATATCAATTTCCACCGCACTGACGTAGCTGAAACTTTAGTCGATTGTACACCACAAGTGAGCAAATGAACGATCAAATTTCTAGTCGATAATATTAAGTAGAAGTTGAGATTTGCATCTTACTAGCAACAGAGCAATGGCGGATGATTCAACCACCATCCCGGTCGGCCTTAAACGGATGTTTCACCGTCGAAGAAAGGGAGATTACCTGAAGAAGATCCAAACCCGAGGATCGAAACGTCGGCGATGAAATAACAGAACCAACGCTTATTTCTGTGATTGCAAGCCGAAACCATTAGAAGTCCCTGTCGGGATTCGGACAGAATCCCTCTCGGGATTCAGAAAATATCCCCCTGAGATTCAGAAATCCCCCTCGGTATTCAGATGAAATCGTCTTCTGGGTTAAGACAGAATCCCCGTCGATATTCATGAAGATTTGCCTTCGGGATTCAGACAAAGTCTCCGACCAAATCCTTTTTCTCGGGATTAAGATAAAATCACTTCGGGACTCGCTCCGCTATTTCGTTGAAGTTCCTTCCAGAGATTTTTTCAAAGATTTCCTCTGGAATTTGGAAAGAATTCCTCATGGAGTTCTATAAGAATCCCATCTGGAATTCAACAAAACTGGAATACGACAAGTCTTTTCTTTGAATGAGTCTCACGCATTTGTTGAGCCCATTTTTAATTATAACTGCCAATTGGTATAAATGGAAGCAAATTGGCTAATATAACCTCAATTTTTACAAAACTGTCTAGTTGTCCAACTCTCCCACTGCGGTCGTGCTCATAATAGCTATAACAAATTTCTCAATTTCCTCGTTCAAAACACACATTTAGCCAGCCGATCGCCTTCAATCGATACCACCTAAACCAATCGCCCGCCCAGCCAAGCCAAGCCCCGAGCCCCAGTGATCTACCAACCGAATGACTTACTACCTGCTATCGCCACGCTACTGCCAATCAAATTGATTCACGTCGCGTCGTCTTCCATACCTCAATCAATGATGGTCACATAATAATCGATCGATCGAACGTGCGCCACCTGAGCCACCAGCAAGCACAGATCATGCTCGAACCGCACGTTGGTTGGTTGTTGGATGGTGAAAAATTTTCACCCAGTTTCAGCCATCATATGCATTTAATAATGTATTCCTGCGATTTTTTCCGTCGCCCCCTGTTCACTGTTCGTGTCTTCCATTTTTATTCGCAACAATGCCAGAGGTTGTCAATCAGGATTTTTACCCCCAAGGGTAATTGTACCTCTGGGGGTAATTTTACCCCTAAAGGTATGCACCATGGGCCAATTTTCCAGATTGCTGTATTGTTCTAAGACATTTTGTTGATTTAAAAGTTACTGGTGAAGTTTTACAAGTTGCTGTTACTTAGCAAATGTTTGGGCTCAGGTGTTAAGGGACATAACGAAGCCGAAATCTAATAAATTGGAAACCTCTGGCCCAAACCTCTGATTATCACCATCAGAGTGAGCATGATACCGATCGAACACACCATCGCATCGATCACAATCACCCTCCGTCACAGTTATCGATCAAATTTCTCCACCACTGACTGACTGGCAGCCATCATATGCTTTTCATTTCTTTTCAATTGAATACTTCTCGTGGTTACCGACGGTGACGACGACGACGATGCCGATTCATGTAAGATTACGAAATTACCCTCGTCACCGTTGTCTCCTCCATGGAGCCACCCCCAAAAGCAGCAAGCGACGAACGTCATCCTGCAATCACACCATAAGCAGCAGCAGCGCACTTGCTCTAGAGAGACGAGAGGTTCAATCGATCCGATCGATCCGGATTATGATCGACTGATTCCGATTTCGTTGGATAAGCATCATGTACAACCAACGAACGCGTCTCAATCTAATGGAGTTTGATGGAAGGCTTCATCGTGCGCAAATTACCGCCACCACCAATTCCAGTCACTCAGTGGTGCAGTGCAATGTATGGACCCGCACTCGAAGGGAAGCCGCCGACAAACGACCGCACCGACCGGTAGTCTAGCGAGATAGAAATTATGCAAACCAAAGCGTATCACCGCACCGGCGTAGATTTTGCGCAACGCTGCTGCGGTCGACTCAGTGTGACCGCATTTGGTTCATGATTCTGTGGGGTTCTATAAACGCGGAGGAAGGCAATTTTGCGGTTTCCTTGAGCTACTCTGCTGATGATTCCGTGTGGTTGATAAACTTTTCTGGGAGATATGGTTTGATTCTCATATTCCATAGCAATGGAAAGTGATTTCCTGTTGACAGTTGGGGAGATTGCGCAATTGTGGTGGCCGGAGATGTGGAACATGGTTTTCCTGGAATTTCTTAGTTGGATATGAATAATTCCGGAGGACTTTTTTCCAAGTGGAAATCTGTAAAAAATTCAAGGCAAAAAAATTCTGTCTGAAAATTTGTGGATTCTTACCGAATTCTGGAAGGAAATTCTCACCGAATTACGGAAGGAAGTTTTCAACGAATTCCGGACGGATATTCTCACCAAATTCCAGGGGAATCTTCACCGCATTCCGGAGGGAAATTCTCATTCAATTGTGGTTGGAATTTTCGGCGAATTTCGGAGGGATTCTCGTAGAATCCCGGAAGGAATTCTCACCGAATTCAGGAAGGAAATTCTCACCGAATTCCGGAAGGAAATTCTCATCGAATTTCGGAAGGAAATCTCACTGAATCCCGGAAGCAAATTCTCACCGAATCCCGGAAGAAAGTTCTCACCGAATTCCGGAAGGAATTCTCACCGAATTCTGGAAGGAATTCTCATCGAATCCCGGAGGGAATTATCACTAAATTCCGGAGGAAATTCTCAACGAATTCCGGAAGGAATTCTCACCGAATTCCGGAAGGAATTCTCACCGAATTCCGGAAGGAATTCTCACCGAATTCCGGAAGGAATTCTCACCGAATTCCGGAAGGAATTCTCACCGAATTCCGGAAGGAATTCTCACCGAATTCCGGAAGGAATTCTCACCGAATTCCGGAAGGAATTCTCATCGAATTCCGGAAGGAATTCTCACCGAATTCCGGAAGGAATTCTCACCGAATTCCGGAAGGAATTCTCACCGAATTCCGGAAGGAATTCTCACCGAATTCCGGAAGGAATTCTCACCGAATTCCGGAAGGAATTCTCACCGAATTCCGGAAGGAATTCTCACCGAATTCCGGAAGGAATTCTCACCAAATTCCGGAAGGAATTCTCACCGAATTCCGGAAGGAATTCTCACCGAATTCCGGAAGGAATTCTCACCGAATTCCGGAAGGAATTCTCACCGAATTCCGGAAGGAATTCTCACCGAATTCCGGAAGGAATTCTCACCGCATTCCGGAGGGAATTCTCACCGAATTCCGGAAGGAATTCTCATTCAATTGTGGTGGGAATTTTCGGCGAATTTCGGAGGGATTCTCGTAGAATCCCGAAAGGAATTCTCACCGAATTCTGGAAGGAATTCTGATCGAATCCCGGAGGGAATTATCACTGAATTCCGGGGGGAATTCTCACCGAATTCCGGGAGGAATTCTCACCGAATTCTGGAGGGAATTCTCACCGAATTCCGCAGGGAATTCTCACCGAATTCCGCAGGGAATTCTCACTGAATTCCGCAGGGAATTCTCACCGAATTCCGCAGGGAGTTCTCACCGAATTCCGGAGGGAATTCTCACCGAATTCCGGAGGGAATTCTCACCGAATCCGGAGGGAATTCTCACCGAATTCCGCAGGGAATTCTCACCGAATTCCGGAGGGAATTCTCACCGAATTCCGGAGGGAATTCTCACCGAATTCCGGAGGGAATTCTCACCGAATTCCGGAGGGAATTCTCACCGAAATCCGGAGGGAATTCTCACCGAATTCCGGAGGGAATTCTCACCGAATTCCGGAGGGAATTCTCACCGAATTCCAGAGGGAATTCTCACCTAATTCCGTAGCGATTTCCAATCGAATTCCGGAGGGAATTCTCACTGAATTTCGGAGGAAACTCTCACCGAATTTCGGAGGGAATTTTCACCGAATTCCGGAGGGAATTCTCATCGAATTCCGGATGGAATTCTCACCGTTTTCCAGAGGGAATTCTCACCGTTTTCCAGAGGGAATTCTCACCGAATTCCAGAGGGAATTCTCACCGAATTCCAGAGGGAATTCTCAGCGAATTCCTGAGGGTATTCTCACCAAACTCTTTAGGGATTTCCAATCGAATTCCGGAGGGAATTCTCACTGAATTTCGGAGGGAACTCTCACCGAATTTCGGAGGGAATTTTCACCGTATTCCGGAGGGAATTCTCACCTAATTTCGGAGGGAATTTTCACCGAATTCCGGAGGGAATTCTCACCGAATTCCGGAGGGAATTCTCACTGAATTCCATAGGGAATTCTCACCGATTTCCATAGAGATTTTCAATGGAATTCCGGAGGGAATTCCTACCGAATTTCGGAGAGAAATCCCAACGGATTCCGGAGGAAATTCTCACCGAATTCCGAAGGAAAATTTTCCTGAATTTCGGAAAGAACTGTAACCGAATTTTGAATGAACATCTAATCGAAGTATCACCGAATTTCGTAGGGAATTTGTATGGAATTGCGCAGGATTTTTTTTACCAAATTCCGAAATAAATTTTCACAAATAATGGAGCGGATTTGCACCGAATTTCGTAGTGAAATTATATTCAATTTCTGAGGGGGTTTTCATCAAATTCTAGAAGGAGTCACCATCAAATTTAGGAAAGAAATTCCGGTAGGGAGCTCTTTCCGAATTACGGAGAATATTTTTAGCGCATTCTGGAGAAATGCCATAGTTAGTCCCTGTCGAATTATGGGTAGAAGTTTCACCAAAATTTGTTTTGAGTTTTCACTGAATTCAAGTAAAATTTTTTAAATACTGAGGGATTTCTTATCGAATACTGAAACATTCATAGTTGATTCTGAAGGAAATTCTCAAAAATCTCGTTATGATGGATGTTTTCTACATCTGTTCACATTCCAGTAGCGTATAGACCTAAGTTTTCATAATTTCTTAACTTGATCCGTTTGATCGACAACGTCATTTTCCGGTCCAAAAACACACATGTTCCATAACATTGATTGATGGTGGCAGCAGCAGCAGCAAGTGATTTCACTAAAAAGCTCATAATAATAGGGTTTGCTCGATTGTGAAGCGATACAGCAAATGTAACACACTCGGAATGAGTGAATCTCCCTTCGGTGTGAAGAAGACGCTTTCACAAACGGTCAAACTCGTACTGCTGTGGACCGTGGCTGCTGCTGTTTTCTGGGATTGAATTTCTCTCGCTTCGGTTGGAAGCAAAGGGTAATTAAGTGGCTCGCTTGCTAGACTACATAAGTCGGGCTGGAAATTGAAGCACGCTTCCTACGAAAACAAACATTGGATTGGGTTGGATGGATGATGGTGAGAAGCGAGGCGGGGCAGGTCCATTACGGGTTTTAAAGGTCCCATTCTCAGCCCGAATCGAGCGAGACGATGATGATGATGATGTAACTTTGGACTTGGCATTTTAACTGGAGTCAGAAAGCAATCAAACATCCAAGCAATTATCGTTAGGTACTCAAGAAAATCAACCGAATCATTGGAAGACATTTGCTTCCATCTTCATAGACGCCCTCACTGCACTTACGATTTCATCCCACAAGAACGAAAGTGGTTTGAGAAAGGTTCACACACTAACCCAGTTCCGGAGTGCAACAACGTGCAGCCAGCGGTGGCGGTCTCTAGGTGAAACCCGCGGACTGAGACCATGTACTACAAACAACCAGAGCTATAAATTATCATGGCTAGCTATCCGTGCGCCAGTGCTGCAGCGTATTATTAACCACCAACCGGCGGTTGGCATCGCTGGCAGTTGGCCGATAGTAGGTGTTGAAGGGGTGTATAAATTTGCAGCCCGCTCGCGCTCACCACTCACTCACACACTGCGATAGGTGCCTTCCAAGTCGGTTCCGTTCCGTGGTGCACCTTGTGAAACTATTTTGCATAAACGAAGCTAGCGGTTGTGCCCACCCGAAGCCTACATATTGGATAGCGAACATCAGTTGGAGTGGCGGAGGGATGTAGCTAGTTGATGGTGCATTCCACGCGATTCCGGTTTTTTATCATCCTTCTCATGCCGTGCATATGAGGCACGAGTCTCTGTGCTACTCGCATCATATTATTGACTGGTATTGAGTTAATGATGCGTTCGTTCGTTGGTGAGTGGGTGCTGCTGCTGCCGGTATTGCTCTATCATATGCGATGGTACACGCATGGGACTTCAGTTCGATCGGGAGCCCTCTTCAGCATGGTATAATTAGAAAGGCTTGTAAAAGTGTCGGGGGATGATGCTTCCTACCAAGAAACGTAGCAAAGTTTACCACTTTAGCTACCTATATAGGCAGCCTAGCGTGGACATCCTACAATCAATGATGATTTATTGCGGTTGTTCGTGGGATAGTGGTTATGCGATTATAATGCAAGATTAGAGCGTTGCAAGAAACAAGTCAGATTCATTTGGTTAAAACTTACTACAAATTTATCGGTATATGTAAGGAATCGGTAAGACTTCATTCAGGAATTCTAAAATAATTCCCTCCGGAATGCGGTAAGAATTTTCTCCGGAATTCGGTATGAATTTCATCCAGAATTCGGAAAGAATTTTCATCGCAATTCGATAAGAATTCCTTCCGGAACTCTTGAACTTGGTAAAGAATCCCCCGGAATTCGATGAAAATTCCATCCGAAAATCGATGAGATTACCCTCCCGAAATTGATGAGAATTTATTCTCGAATTCGGTGACAATTTCCTTCGTAATTCGATAAGAATTTCCTCACAAATTTTATGAGAATTGCTTCCGGAATTCGGTGGGACCGGAATGCTTTGAGAATTACTTCAAGAATTTGCTGAGAATTTCTTCCGGAATTCGGTGAGAATCCCTTTCGGATTCGATGAGAATTCCTTCCGGAATGCGGTGAGAATTCCTTCCGGAATTCGGCGAGAATCCTTCCGGAATTCGGTGAGAATCCTTCCGAAATTCGATGAGAATTCCTTCCCAAATTAGGTGAGAATTCCTTCCCGAATTAGGTGAGAATTCCTTCCGGAATTCGGTGAGAACTCCTTCCGGAATTCGGTGGGAATTCCTTCCGGAATTCGGTGAGAATTCCTTCCGGAATTCGGTGAGAATTCCTTCCGGACTTCGGTGAGAATTCCTTCCGGACTTCGGTGAGAATTCCTTCCGGACTTCGGTGAGAATTCCTTCCGGACTTCGGTGAGAATGCCTTCCGGAATTCGGTGAGAATTCCTTTCGGAATTTGGTGAGAGTTCCTTCCGGAATTCGGAGAGAATTCCTTCTAGAATTCGGTGAGAATTCCATCCGGAATTCGGTGAGAATTCCATCCGGAATTCGGTGAGAATTCCTTCCGGTATTCGATGAGAACCCCTTCCGGAATTCGGTGAGAATTCCTTCCGGAATTAACTGAGAATTCCTTCCGGTATTCGATGAGAACCCCTTCGAAATTCGGTAAGAATTCCTTCCAGAATTCGGTGAAAATTCTTTCCGGAATTTGCTGAGAATTCCTTTCCTGAATTAGGTGAGAATTCCTTCTGGAATTTGACGAGAATATCTTCTGGAATTTTGTGAGAATTTTTTTCAGAGAATTCCATCCGGAATTCGGTTCCTTCCGGTATTCGATGAGAACCCCTTCCGAAATTCGATGAGAATTCCATCCGGAATTCAGTGAGAATTCCATCCGGAATTCGGTGAGAAATCCATCCGGAATTCGGTGAGAATTCCATCCGGAATTCGGTGAGAATTTTTTCCAGAATTCGGTGAAAACTTTTTCCGGAATTTGGTGAGAATTCCTTTCCTAAATTAGGTGAGAATTCCTTCTGGAATTTGACGAGATTATCTACTGGAATTTAGTGAGAATTTCTTTCGGAATTCGATGAGAATTTCTTCCGGAATTCGGTGAGAATTCCTTGCGGAATGCGGTGAAAAATCCTTCCGGAATTGGGTTAAAATTTCTTCCGGAATTCGGTGAGAATGCCTTCCAGAATTCGGTGAGATTTCCTTCCGGAATTCGATGAGAATTCCTTCGGGAATTTGGTGAGAATTCGTTCTAGAATTTGGTGAGAGTTCCTTACGGAATTCGGTGAGAATTCCTTCCGGAATTCAATGAGATTTTTTTTAGGAATGAAATGAGATTTTTTCCGGAATTCGATGAATTAATAATTAATAATCTAGATGTATACTGAAAACAGCATCGATTCATGACTCATCTCAAACGCAAAAACAGAATCATCAAGCCCTCTCGAACAATTATCTGCCGCCGTGTTCGCTTCAACAAAAACAGAATTAGAAAACATCAATTCAACAAAAGAACAGCTACTCAACCCACTCACCACACACAACCGGAGCCAAAGGAGGCCTGCCTCCGTGCCCAAACGAACGCTCCAGTGAACACCCACTTGATCACCAGGAAGAGAGCAGACTTTGTCAGTCATTCTCCTGTATCCCCTCTACCCGCAACAGAATCGTTTCTTCCCTAATGAAACTATCTTTTGAATCGTATCGCGACGCGAGCGAGCGAGTGCAACTCGCTCAAGAACGGTAGCGTTCCCCGAGGTACCCAGTAGGACGGTACTAGAGCGCTTTTAATTACAGCTAACTTCCCATGGGCCATAGCGCGTTGCTGCCGCGCTGATGCGCACATTTCGGTACGGTACTTCGTTCCAAGTGGATGACCATATTGGAGCGCCTTGCGCGCGCGGTTGGGCGACTTCGTGGGGTTTTATCGGAGCACTAGAATCGCACTAGCTCCTCACGCGACCGACCGCCCAAAGACAACGGCGTGCGCTTTATGGTTGTTGGCGGTAGAAGTCTGCCTCGCGAAAGAGGTTCAAACTCTTGCCCCAAGAGCTGTTAATTAGGAGCACACTGGGGGAGGAATGCCGGACAGCACACTATTGAACTGCAAGTTGAACGACTCTTGCTTTGCGACGATGAAGAGCGTACTTGACGTCATGATCAGAGTGGGTGTAAATTAAGTGATCTTCAGAGGTAAGACAAAAGAAGTGGAAATGAATCGAAGCTCAATGTCCGGCAAGTGGACGTCTCCATCCGGTGCCAGTTGTCCGATTCGATTCAGTGACGACGTTGAATTCTAAAACATTTCAATTCTATGATTTTTGATGTGTTTAGGAAAAAAAATGACGTTGTGATCGCGGCTACTGACGTGCCGTACTTTTCTCCATCGATCGTATAACACGAGTATCCTAATCCCAATCTGCAAATGGAGTTCTTTCGCCTTCCACGAATCCCATCACATCTACATACGATAAATGCGATGCGATCTAGAGCATCACAAACCCTCACTCTTAGTAGAGCTTCCGTGTGTCTTCAGAACGGCTTAGCTGATCATTCGGTCTAGCTCAGATTGCTACTTGGTACTTCATCCTCAATGCAACGCTAGCTCTGAAACATTGTGTGCGCAGTGATAAAGAGACTGACTGTTTGACGTACGCATACAAACAGCAATGTGACGATAATGAAACTGTTTTGATTAAAATTGATTGAAAACAATCATCGTCACCCTCAGTTTCATCGCTCGCATCTGTTTCAGCCGAGGCCGCGGAAAGGGGACATAATATTTGTTCGAAATAAGCCGCTGCTCGAAGGCAGCAGCTGGAAAAACTCGAACCTAAACTGGACCAGTTCAGTGCAGTGCAGTGCCAAGCCAGGCGTGAGCGAGCTTGAAAAGCGAGAGTCGTCCATCGCCAGATGTAGGCGTCCGCCCGGAAAGTAGGCTAATGTCTCTCTTTCTCAGTACAGGCAGGCGCGAGATCTCGACCGAGCGCTACCGGATTCTGGTTCCTGATCTGGTTATATGGTCGTGGAACGCATGTGCTCGACTGGGGATGGCGATGCCTGTCAATGTGCAATGTGCAACGTGAAGCGTGATCGCATTTCTGATCGAGCTGGTGTAGGTTCCGATGATAACCAGGCAGCACTCAGCAGCAGGGATATCAGGTTTAACAACTTTAGCCTTGAAAATGGTGTAGGCACACTACTGGCAGTGTGAATCACGAGGCGTTTTATTGAGAGAGAATGGGTGCACGCTGCTGCTGCTGCTAATTAGTGCATTGCACACTGGCGATACGTTACAGCGTTTGGAATTCGGTTCGATCTTGTGTTGGAAGTGATTTGGAAGGTGGCTATTCAGTGACCGAGTATGATTTGCTTTGGTGTGCGGTATTCCATAAGGAATCCTTAACGAATCTCGGAAACCATTCTCATCGATATTCGGGAGGAATTTTCACCGAATTCGTGAAGAATTTCTCACCGAATTTCGGTAAAGAATACTTACCGAATTTTGAAAAGTTTTCTTATCGAGTTTTAAAAGGAATTCCGAAGAAAGTGCTCACCGAATTCCGAAGGAAATTCTTACCGAATTTCGAATGGCATTTGCACCGAACTCCGAATGGAGCTATGACCAAATTCCCGAAGGATTCCTTACTAAATTTTGGAGGAAATTCTCACCAAATTCGGGAGGGAATGCTCATCGCAATCTGTAAGGAATTGCTATCAAATTCCGAAGAGAAATCCCAACAAATTCCAAACGGAATTCTCACAGCATTTCGATGATTTTTTTTATAGAACTACGCAAGGAATTGCCACCGAATTTCGGGAGAGAATGCTCATTGAATTATGGAGGGAATTCTGTCCGTATCCCGGAGGGAATTCTTACCGAATTCCGGAGCGAATTCTTACTGAATGCAAGGGGAATTCAGGAGGAAATTCTTTCCGGATTGAGGATGAAAATCTCAACGAATTCCTATGGGATTTCTTGCCGAAATCTGGAGGGGATTTTTATCGAGATCCGGAAGGAATTCTCAATAAATCCTAGAGCAAATTCTGACCAAATTACGGAGTTAATTCACCTAATTCCGGGGAGAATTTTCATCGAATCCTGGAAGGTATGCTTACCGAATTCTTCAAGGAATTCTAACCGTATTCAGGAGGAAATTTCTACCGGATTCGGGATGAAAATCCTCACCGAATTCCTTAAGGAATTCTTATAGAATTCTGGAGTTAGTTTTTACCAAAACTTCGGAGAAAACTCTCATCGAATTCCAGAGGAAATTCACCTGATTCCCACCTGATTCCGGGGAAATACTCACCGAATTTCAGAGAGAAATCTTACCGAATTTAGAAGGCAATTCACTAAATTCCGAATGAATGGCAATCAAAATGAAGGGAATTTTTATTAAACTTCGGAGGGCAATCCCATCGAATACCTTAGGGAATTCTAACCGAATCGTAGAGGAAATGTGGAGTTAATTTTCACCGAATTTCGGAGAATTTTTTTTATTGAATTCCAGAGGATTGAATTCTGGAGGATAGCCTCAACGAATACCGGAAGAAATACTCACCTGAAATTCGGAGAGAACTCTCACCGAATCCTGGAAACCGAACTCTGGATGGAATTCTCAACGAATTCTGGATGGAATACTCACTGAGTTCCAGAGAGAAATCTCACCAAATTCCGACGAGAATTCTTACCGAATTCGGGAGGAAATTCTCACCGAATTCCAAAGGGAGTCTCACCGAATTCCGGAGGGAATTTCAACTGAATTCTAGAGGAAACTCTCACCTAGTTTCAGTGGAATTTCTCACCGAATTGGGAAGAAAATTATTATCGAATTTCAAGGGTAACTCTCACCGAATTTCGGAGGGAATTCTCACCAAATTCCGAAGAAAATTCTTACCGAATTCTTGAGAGAATTCTCGACAATTTCCGGAGGGAATTCTAATTGAATTCCGGAGGGACTTCCCTCCGGAATACGAAGAGAGTTTTCACCGAAATCCAGAAATATTTCTAACAGAATTCTGGAGCGATTTCTCACCGTGTTCCAAACGGATATCTTACTGAAATCCAAGGGCCATTTCGGCGAATTTTGGAGAGAGTGTCCGCCGAATGCCGGAGGAAATTATTATCGAATTCAGTACAAAGTTCTCACCGAGCTCCGAAGGAAATTCTCTCGAAATTCCGGAGGCAATTCTCACCGAAATTCGGAGGAATTTCTCACTGAAACCCGTAGGAAACTCTTACCGAATTCTGAAGGGAATTTTAAACGAATGCCGGGGAAATTTTTTACCGTTTTCCCGAAAAATGCTTTCTTATTTCGGAGGGAGCTTTTACCGAATCCTGGAGAAAATCTTCGCTGAGTTCCAGACGAATCTATCACTGAATTCCGGATAAAGTTGTGATCGAGTGCAGTAGGTGGTGATCATTGTATCATTGTATCATTGACTTAATTTAAGAGAAAGTGTCCATCAAAACACAAAGGGACTTCATATCGATCCCTGGTAGAAATACGCAACTTATTCCGGAGAAAATTTTAAACGGAATCCGCAAAATTTATCTAAACCAGTTGGAGAAATTATTCGGCAGTCTTAGACTGAGAGCGCCAAATTTTTTCGATCAACATATTTCCAGATGTTCGCCAACAATAAATATCTTAAAAAATTCTAGAGGAATTCTCTTTAAAATTCGGAAAGAACGTTTATAAAATTTCGGAAGCAACTCCAAATAAATCCTTCAGACCAATTTCTCTAAACATTGAGGTGGATCTTCCTAGTCTTCCGAAAGAAATTATTCCTATTCGCCAGATAACGGAAGCAATTCTGACAGAATTCTTACCGAATTCTCCGAATTTCGGAGGGAATTATCACCGAATTCTGGAGGGAATTCTCAATTAATTTTGGAATCCCCTCTCACCGTATTCAGGAGAGAATTCTTATCGAATTTCGAGAGTAATTCTCTCTGAATTACAAAAGGAATTTTCGTCGAATTTCTGATTGTATTCTCATTAAATTATGGAGAAATTCTCACCGAATTCCGGGAGGGAATCTCTCCAAATTCTGGGTGTATTCTCACCGAATTCCTTAGGAATTCTCACCGAATTTTGCAAGAATTCTAACCAAATTCCAGAGGAATTCTTACCGAATACCGAAGGAACTTTACCGAATTCCGTAGGAATTCTCTTCGAATTCCTGACGAATTTTCACCGAATTCCGGTGGAACTCTCACCAAATTCCAGAGGAAATATCATGAAATTATGGAGGATTTCTCACCGAGTTCCGGAAGGAATTCTCACCGAAATGTGAAAGGAATTCTCATCGAATTTCGAAGGGATTCTCACTGATTTCTCACTGGAGAGAAATTCCAAATTCCAAAATAATATTTTTGTCGAATTCCGGGAGCAATTTATATCGAAATTCGGAAAGAATTTTCATCGAATTTCGGAAAAAAAATCATATAAAAAATCTCATGGAATTACGGAAGAAATTCTCATCGAACTCCGGAAGGGATTCTCAACGAATTCCGGATGGAATTCTCACCGAATTTTAGCACTATCGTTGTGTTCTGATCCGTTAAGATGCCATACATCTACAATTAGTGAAAGAGAGGATGATTACTGAAAAAGAATAAGAAAGTGACTGTCAGATGGCATCATGGTTTACTAAAGATACCTAAGTGCATCAAAAAGCCTATTTCTCCCTGTTTCTCTATTTTTTCTTTTACTCTCCCACTCTCATTAGCTGTAATTCACGCTCGGAAGGAATCCTTGGAAGTCACACATGAAATCCCGTACAGAATCCCAGATAGGATCCTTAAAGAAATCACCGCTGGAAGCTCGGCAGGACTGTCGAAAAACGGGAAGAATCTTTGGAGGGACCCCGGCAGGAATCCTGGCATGAATACCTAAAAGAATTCCGCAATATTCCCTGGAGGAATCTTGGAAGAATACTAGTTGGAAACCCTGGAGCAACCCTAGCAGGATCCCTAAAGGGATCCTTTACGAAATCCCAGAAGAGATTATTGAAGGAATTCCAGCAGTAATCCCTGAAGGAATGCCGACTAGAACACTTGAAAGAAACCTTTCAAGATTTTGTATAGCAATCCAAGTAGAAATCCCTGAAAGAATCCCGAGAGGGTTTCCTGAAGGTATTCCAGGAGGCATATGTGAAAGAATCTACGCTAGAACCACGATAGGAATTCCTGAAATATTCACAGCAGAAATCTCGGAAAGAATTACTGCAAAAATCTCGAGAGAAATATCTAAAAAGTTATCGAGAAGAAACTTTCAAGGAATATTAGCAGGGACCCGGTACGTATACCTGAAAGAATTCCACTAGGATTCTCTAAATATATTTCGACAGAACTCTTGGCAAGAATGCTAGGAGGAATCTGTGAAGTAATTCCAGCAGAAATCCCTGAAGTTGTTCATGAAGGAATTCCGTAGATAATTCCTGCTGGAATCCTTAAAGGAATCCCAGCTGGGAGCTGTTAATATAACAATAAATTTCTGAAAAAAATCGGGAAGATTTTTTTAAGAATCCCATCAGAAATTCCGGCACGAATATCTAAAAAAATCTAGGGCTGCCTGAAAAAATCTCGGCAGAAATCTTAAGGAATCACAGCAGAAATCCCGGAATTAAATCAGGTAAACTCGATTCCGGGTCAATTGGCCGAATGCTGTTTGGCCGGAAAAGGTAAAATGAACATAATTGAATATGCCACTCTTTCCTATATCAGTATAAGTTAAAAAACAGCCTATGGTTCAAAGAAGAAAAAGCCTTTGACAAAAATATTCTCAATTTGAACGCCAACAAATCCGTCAATGGTAAAACTAGAAAAAAACAGCCTATGATTAAAAGAAGGAAACATTTTTGGTGGTCATATTGGCAGCTAGAATGTTATCCAGAGTTTGACCACGCCCCCAAATCTTTTTGATAATAATTCGGCCAAACGGCATTCGGCCAAACGACCCTTTCGGCCAAATGGCATTCGGCCAAATGGCGTTCGGTCAAACGACATTCGGCCAAACGGTGGCCGAAACTCAAAAACAGTTATTTCTAAAAAAAGGCTCATAAAATAAAAACTATTGGAGATTCTTCTACAATATTTGTAATTTTCAGGAAAGAAACTACTTCATAGCACTTGCTTCTACCACTGAACCAAATTTCAACCATGGCGCAACAGTAATGACATTGTCGCAACCTGCATTTATTACCACAATCCACCCAATGCGACATAGGTTTGTCCCAAGTTGAACAGAACTGGATAAAGATCGTACAGCACGAGATAAGAGATTTTTAAACACTGCAACGCTGGCTGTTGAAGACCTACCATCAAACAGTTTCGATTTTGGGTAAGTAATAATCGATCGATTATTCACGAGTTTAAAAGTTTGCGTGGCTTTATTTTACTCCTTCTAATTCACACGCATTTCAGTGCAGGTTAGTATGATCGATATTGAGTAAACAATATCGAAAGTAAAGATTCGTGTTGTCGTGGTGGTCGTCGGTTTGGTTGTGTTTTTAACTTCGATTCTCGTTCGGCTCGATGTGAAAGAGTTTGCTTCTGGCTTTCGACTTATGATGGAGCAATGAAGGATGCATTTATAAATTGGTGAGCTCATTCCAAGCTATTATTTTATTGTAAAAGTTCAGTAAGTACATATTATCGAAAGTTGTCGATAATTTGCTTTTAATTTGTTTTCAGCAGGGTGTTTGAGATGGCCATTGACAGAGGCTATATGCCCTTAAGGACATGAAACCCATCAAAATCTTGTAACAGTTTAAAACGCGTTTGAAACACACTTAAAACTTGATATAGTGCAACCGCATACCCTCGGTTATTCCCCTCGATCAATATTAAACAAGAGAGATAAACCATGGACTACTTCCGCGATAGGGTCGATCCTTCGGTCGTCAAGTCTTTTGTGTCTGCGCGTTGGCTTTTAAAACTCCCTTAACCCTTCCGTTACCAACCCCCCCTAACGAGAGTGCGAAAGAACACGCTTTTCGCTATAACTTTTTTGTTTTTCAATATTTTTTCAACCAAATTTTGACACAAGAAGCGGATATCCTTCTAGTTTAGGGATTTTCCAGGGATTTTTGGAATGGCCACCTGGTTCCGGAGTTATTCTGGAATCAAAATGGGTCATTGGAATTGTCCATATTGGATAAAGTGAATTTTCGATATGAGAACAGTTTAGTTTTTAGACCTAAATGAACTAGAATGATAGAAACATATGTCTGGAAGTCCATACCGGTCACTAAGTGCCTTGGAACCAGTTTTAGGATGTTCCGGGGAACCGGTTCCGGGGTCATTTCTTGAATATGTTGCAATACCATCATGCGACACCTCAAACTTCGTGATTTTTCAAGATACATAATTCTGAACTGTTTTTGTGTAATCCGAAATACTTTTGGCTATTTTGGAACCGATAGGCGGATTTCACGGGAATTGGTTCCGGTGGTTCCGGTATCAATTTTTGAATATGATTCAATACCATCATGCGGCACCTCAAACTTCGTGATTTTTCAAGATACATCATTCTAAACTGTTTTTGTGTTATCCGAAATACTTTTGGCCATTTTGGAACCGAAATGCGGATTTCACGGAAATTGGTTCCGGTGGTCCCGGGGTCAAATTTTCTAAAATGAATAAACACCATCATGCGACATATCAAACTTCATGATTTTGAGTTATAGAATATTATTACGATGATTGGTCATTTAGAATACATTTGGATATTTTGGAATCGGTTTACCGATTTTCCGTAATCCAGTTCCGGCGAAAAGTTTTGGAAATGGTGCAATACTGTCATTTGGAATTTCAAACATCGCGGTTTTCAAAATACACCGTTTTGTGCTAGTTTCACCGACGAACCGACGTGACAGCTAGAACAAATAAATTCAAATTTGTTGTACCTGACGCCATGATGAAAAAAAGCCGAACACTACCGCCTCCTCTATAACGGTTCGCGTTGTTTTGATAGCATGATTCTAAACCCCCGTGTATTCATATAGGAAGAGGTTAGTGTCGGCGCTGGTTTGACAGAAGCGTTCGCTCGCTTCGCTGGTCGACCGTTAAATTTAGGGGGGACAGTTTTGAATCACCACTGTCACGTCGGTTCATCGGTGCTAGTTTTGCGTTGAATGGAATACTTTTGGCCATTTTAGAGCCGACAAATTGATTAGCGGGAAATGATTCTAGCGGTTCCGGGATCCATTTTTCGAATGTGAACGAAACAGTATCATGCGACACCTCGAAATTCGTGGTTTTTCAAGATACATCATACTAAGCTGTTTAATGTTATCCAAAATATTTCCTCCTGGTATTTCTTCAAGGCCATGGTGTTTTCAAGGAATATCTCTATCGATTCTTCCAGTGAATTCTCTAGGTATTCCTTTATGGATTCCTCCCGATATTTCTTCAATATGCTTCTCTTGGGTTTTTCCAGGCATCCCTGAAGTTTCACCAGACATTTTTGCAGAGATTCCTCCAGCAATCCCTCCTAGGATTATTCTAGAAATTCCTACTATGATACCTCCCGCAATTCTTCTAGGGATTTCTCTCGAGATTTCTATTGGTTTTTTCAGGAATTCTTGGTGAGGTTATTGAAGACAATCTTCTTGAGATTCTTCCAGAAGTTTCTCCGGTGATTCCTCATGGAATTCCTCCAGAGATTTTGGCCTGCGATTTCTCGAGAAATTCCTCATGGGATTCCTCCAAGAACTCGTATCGGCCTACCTCCAAGAATTGATTACCTGCAATTCCTTCAGGGACTCTTTCACGGATTTCTCCGGAATACTTCTAAAGATTATTCTTGGGATTTCTCTAGGCATTCCTCTAGGTATATATTCAAAGAACATCTTTTAGGATTCCTCCAAGCATTCCTTATGGGATTTCACAAGAGAATTCTCTAGTAATACCTACTAGTCTATAGAAAAATCACTAGCAGTATCACCAGAGGCATTTCTGGAAGTATCCTAGGAAGACTATTCGAAAGAAACCCAGCAAGAATGTCAAGAGAAATCCATAGAGGGTTTCCTGCAGTTATCACAATAAAACTTTCTGGAGGAGTCATAGAGGATATTCCTGAAAGAAACACAGTGGGAATCGTCTGTTGAATCCCAGCTGGAGCTCCAGGAGGGATTCCATTGGAAATTTTCGGAGAAATCCTAGGATAAAGTTTCTGGAGTAATTACTCGAGGAAACACCAAAGGAACTTCAGGAAGAAACGTAGAAAGATTACCTTGAATCATCCCAAGAGTTTTTGAAGGAACCCCAGGAAAATTATAAGAAGAAACCCTAGAAGAATTAGGTATTACAGTAAGAATTTCAGGATGAGCCCTGGGAGAAATTGCTGAAAGAACCACAGTAGGAATCGCTTTGACGAATCCAGCTGGAACTCCTTCAGGAAAGCCAAGAGGAGCTCCTGGAGCATTGTCATCAAAAATTCGTGGGGGAATCCTGGGATATAATCTAAGCTTTTCCAGAAGTTCTTCCGGTGATTGCTCCAGGAACGTCTTCAGAGATTTTCTGTGTGAGAGTTCTGCCAACAAATCCTCCTATCCAAAAGTTCTTGTCTTCATTAATACCTTCAGGAGTTCTCCTAGAATTTCTCTAGTGATTTCTTGATTTATTCAATAATATTTGCTGGGATTATTCAAGGCAATATTTTGAACATTCTGCAAAAAGTTCTTCCGGCGATTCTTCTAGGAATTCATTTAGAAATTTTATCGCGGGATTCCTTCACTCATTTCTCATGGGGTTCCTCCAGGAGCTCCTCGTGACCTTACTCCAGAAATTTCAGCTGGAATTCATCAACAAACTCTTCCTGCGGTTCTTCCAACTATTCTGGCTAGGACTCCTCCAGAAATTCTAACTATGAAAATTCAATAGTTCTGCTAGGGATTCTTCTAGACTTCTAGAGCCAACTCATGTTTTTTTGCTGGGATCCTGCCTGGCAACCCTCCTGGAATTCTTGTCGTAATTTCTTCGGTTGTTCTTCCAGGGATTTCTCCAACGAATGATCCAGGAATTCCTCCAGAGATTTTATTCAAAGACTTTTCCAGAAATTCCTCATGAAATATCTGCAGAAACCAAACCAACCTCCAAAGATTCCTCAATAAACTTCTCCTGCGGTTCTTCCAACAATTCCTGTCTCAGAAATTTTAACCTCCAGGAGCTCTTCTAGTGATTCCTATGGGATTTTATCCTGGCATTCTTGCTGTATTACTTCCGGGAAATCTTCGTGAGATTTTTTCAGCATTTCCTCCTGTGATTTCCTTAGGGCGTTCTCTATGAGTTCCTCCAGAATACCTCTACCGGTTTTTCCAGGGACTTCTCTAGATATCCAGATATTTTTTTCTGGGGTTTTTTCTTTGCATTTCTCCAGGAATTCTTGATGGGATTTCTTTAGAAAGTCCTGCATAGTTTCCTTCAGCAATTCATCCTAAAACTTGTGCTGAAATTAACACAATGACAAATCCCCGAATCCTTCTAAGAATTCCTTCAGAGATTTTTCCTAAAATTCTTCCTGAAGTTCCTCCGGAGATTCCTCCAGGTATTTTTATCCAAGAAATTTTATCCAAAGATTCCCTCATAAATTTCTCAAGGTATTCTTCCAGGAGCTCCTATTGGCCTTCCTGAAAGAGTTCCTGCTGGATTCCTCAAATCAATGTTTTTTCCAACAATTTCATCCAGGACTCATCCAGAAATTTTTACTGTAATACCTCTCGGAAACCATATAGGATTTCTTCTTATAATTTCACCTAAGGTTCCTTCGAAAACTTTTGAGATGATTCAATGCAATCTTTCTACGATTCTCCCCGAAGTTGCTTTGGTGTTTCCTCGAGAAATTACTACACAGACATTATCCTGGGATATCTCAAAAAAAATTTCATGGAATTCCTCCTGGAGCTCCAGCTGGGATTCAGCAAGCGATTCCTGTTATGATTCTTTCAGAAATGCATGCTAGGACTGTTCCAGAAAGTTTTATTGTGATACCTGCAGGAAAACCTCTATAGATTTTTCTTGACATTCTTGCTGGGATACTTGGAGGAATGCCTCTGGTGGTACTTATAGTGATTATTCAAAAGACTAGTAGATATTACTAGAGAATTCTCTTGTGAAATCCCATAAGGAATGCTTGGAGGAATCCTAAAAGATGTTTTTTGAATATATACATACAGGAATGCCTAGAGAAATCCCTGGAATAATCTTTAGAAGTATTCCGGAGAATCCGTGAAAGAGTCCCTGAAGGAATTGCAGGCAATCATCTCTTGGAGGTTGGCCAAAACGAGTTCTTGGAGGAATCCCATGAGGAATTTCTCGAGAAATCCCAGGCCAAAATCTCTGAAGGAATTCCTGGAGGAATCGCCGGAGAAACTTCTGGAAGAACCTCAAGAAGATTGTCTTCAATAACCTCACCAAGAATTCCTGAAAAAAAAACAATATAAATCTCGAGAGAAATTCCTAGAAGAATTGCGGGAGGTATCATAGTAGGAGGGATTGCTGGAGGAATCTCTGAAAAATGTCTGGTGAAACTTCAGGGGTGCCTGAAAAAACCCAAGAGAAGCATATTGAAGAAATATCGGGAGGAATCCATAAAGGAATACCTTGAGATTTCACTGGAAGATTCGATAGAGGTATTCCTTGAAAACCCCATGGAGAAGGTCTTGAAGAAATACCAGGAGGAAGTATTTTGGATAACACAAAAACAGCTCAGAATGATGTATCTTGAAAAACCACGAATTCAAAAATTGACCCCGGAATCACCGGAACCAATTCCCGTGAAAGCCGCTTATCGGTTCCAAAATGGCCAAAAGTATTTCGGATTACACAAAAACAGTTCAGAATTATGTATCTTGAAAAATCACGAAGTTGGAGGTGTCGCATGGTGGTATTAAAACTTATTCAAAAACTGACCCCGGAACCGGTTCCCCGGAACATCCGTAAAACTGGTTCCAAGGCACTTAGTGACCGGTATGGACTTCCAGACATATGTTTTTATTATTCTAGTTCATTTAGGTCTAAAAACTAAACTGTTCTCATATCGAAAATTCACTTTATCCAATATGGCCAATTCCAATGACCATTTTGATTCCAGAATAACTCCAGAACCAGGTGGCCATTCCGAAAATCCCTGGAAAATCCCTAAACTAGAAGGCTTCTTGTGTCAAAATTTGGTTGGAAAATATTAGAAACAAAAAAGTTATAGCGAAAAGAGTGTTTTTTCGCACTCTCGTTAGGGGGGGGGGGGGGGGGGGGGGGTGACGGAAGGGTTAAACTTCCTAAAGGACTCTTAGATCCCCCGGCAGTCCCTCTGAACGCCTCTAAATCCACCTCTATTTAAGAAACTTTGAAAATTGTTAAAACCTTCATTAGTCTCATCTTGGATGTACATAGACGTTTAACACAAACAACAATGACCCCATGCAGGCTTTTTGCCATCGCAAAAACTTCATAGTAAAATCGTTTCTTGACGAGAAAACAATTCACTAACACAACCACACTTTGGCAACCTCTATCATCCTTAAGATTTAACTATTAATTTTTAACATCTGTTGTGACAAAGTCCTTAAGGGTGCTTGCCTCACATCTATGGAACTCTTCATGTTCCAGGCAAATATATAATTCCGCTCTTAATCCAGTTTACAAGCACTGCCTGCTAACAGAGGAACTTTTTTAAAAAGCTACTAGGAAAAAGTTTTGAAGTATTTTTTAATTTGAAGTATTTTGGTAAAAAAAAACTGCTCGTTATGGAATTTCTGTAAAGAAAAAAAAATGGAGAATATCCTAAAGAATTTCAAGACGACTTCATGCGAGAATTCCAGTAGGAGTTCTTGAAAGAACATCAGAAATAATTGGTAAACAATCAAGAATAATACTTTGCAGCTTTTGCGATTTCTTCAAAAATTACTAGACAATATCTTGCAGATGTTTTAGAGCAATAAATTGAATAACTGCTGGAACTCCACAAATTTCCGCAGAAGTGAAAATAGAGTCCTGTATTCCTGAAGGGATTCCGGAATCATCTTCTTGAAAAACGTGACGCATCTGAGAACATTTAGAGAAATCTGTCAGTATTTTAAGAGACCGTCACGAAAGGCTTATGGAGGAATAGGTCAAACTGGTGTAAGATACATGTCTAGAAGTATTAAATATCGAAATAATGGAGGATCACATGAGAAATTCTGAAAGACTCACTGGAAGCATGCCTTCAAAGCTTCAGGAAAAAAATGGAGAATTTCCCATTCCTTGGAAAAAAATCCTGTGGAAGAAATCTTGACAAAATCCATTGAAGATTGTCGGAGAAATTCGTGATAAAATTATGCCAAATATCAGGAAGAGCTCGTGGAAGTATACCTTGAATAATTTCTAGAAGAATGTATCAACTCCTGCTAGAATCGGAGAAAATCTCGCATGGTGTTGCTAATGTTTTAAACTCAACAAACGTTTCACTGGATTTGAGATAGAATTCTTGGAGAAATGATGGTAGTATTCCTGGTGGAATTATTAGAAGACATCTTATAAGGGCTTTTTAAAAATCTCTTGTCGGATTTTGTTTCGCATTTTAAGATGGATTAAAAAAAACTTTCAAAAATGTCCCTGTAGAAGCTTAAAATATTGAAAGCATTACTGCTGAAAATCCTGGAAGAGTTAATGGAAAAAAAATCAAAAGGAGTTGTCGGGATAACTGGAGGCATTTCTTATGGACAAATTCATCGCAAATTAAAAAAGAAATTTACATAATGAAGTTTTTGAAGGGGGGTTTTAAGAGAAAGCTTTTGAAAAATTTGAAATTTGAAAATTTTGAATTTTAAGTAAATTTGAGCATTAAGATGCTTCTAAAATCTATTTTGAAGCAATTTTATAAATGATTTTTGTCTCAATAGCTGCTAGAATTGCAGAAATATGTCCAATTAAAATTTTTAGACAATTCTGAAGAAAATCTAAAGTGCTTAACTTTCTAATTGTAGTTAATCCTTATCAAATCGATACAACATTTCAAAAGAGCGTAACTGATTTTAAAAGGAGGACCTCGTGATAAAGCTGTAATATTAGGCAATGCATTTGCGGCTCTACCCCATTTGGCATAATGCCATAAGGCCATTTGGCAAGAAAGCCATTTGGCATAACGGTTTGAACGACATCTCATGCAAACCAACGGCAGGGCTGTTACAAAAATGTCGATTTGGAAACCGCAAAATCCGCGCCAAGCCATTTAAATCCGCGCCGTGGTCATCAAATCCGCGCCAGTACAAAACCATGATTTTGATGACTGAAGCTCATAAAAAACCAAACTTTTGTTGCACTCCAGATGAAGAGCATTTTTAATGATTTAATTTTTGACTATTATTAATCTATGACTTTAGATGACAACTTATACATCAAACAAGAACTGAAAAATGTTGCCTACAGGCTATTTTTTTTTAATTGGAATAAAAAGTTTTGAGTCGATAGTTCTTTGATTGTTTAGCAATCAGTGTGTCTGCTATTTTACGAGAATAGGTTTTCCTTAAAACAATTCCGAAAAAGGAGCATTCTTGGTGATTTTTTTTGAAACAATTTATAACCAACGTTAAGGTACAAATCCTGAAATAAAATCTGTAGTAAATACCAAAAATCGTTCGAGAGAATTGAAAGAAAATTTTCAGAAACATTTTGAGAATTTCTTGGATTACCCGCATAAACGATAACCATAAAATGTGCTTAATCACCCATTCGGGATACAGTTCGAACAGTATGCGGTATTGTTGAACCGTCTACATTACGGTCCGTGTACGGTGTTGGTTTATTAGGGTACTTTCTACAGAAACTTATTTTTTGAAGATACAACCCAACTAACATTTCGGCTGTATAAAAACTTAAGAAAGCTTTCTTCCAAAGGCGTTTGCTTAATAAGTTGTTATGCAGGTACTTTTGTTAGTAGGGAAATAGAGTAATACTAGTGGAATTCATTGATAAATTTTAATTCTAATGAGATACTTATAAAAAGGAAGCACTTCATAAAAATGTTTGGCAAATTATCTGAAGATTTCGCAAAAGATACATAAAAATATTAATCCAACATAAATTTATGATAATAGCTTCTGGCACATCGCACCCTTGCAAATTCAGTGAAGATTTAAGCAAGAATGTCCTCAGTCTTAGGATTCCGAAAGCTTCAACGATTTCTTCAAGTATTCTGCAAAAACAGCCTCCAAAAATTCTACCAAGAAACCCTTTAATAACTGTTAATAACCGCAACTCCTCTCACAACGAGTGCTTCAACTAGAAATCAAAGAGAAATTTTACAACAGAAGTTTTAGTTTTTTAGAATAATTCTATTAAAATTTTAGCAAAAAAAATCAATTCGACATAAATTCCACAAAAAACTGATTCAGGAATTTCATGAATTCCGTTAAACTTATCAATAATGAATGAAATAAGTCCTGCATGTTAAAAAAAATTGCTAGAGTTTTTCCAAAGCTTTTTCCATGGAATTTTCTAAGAATGCAATCAAAAAAATCTTCAGGACGTCTTACCTGTACATTTTTTCAGGAATTTCTGAATTTTCACGACATGCTGTGTCCAGGGATGGGACCATTCATTTGCAAAGAGTTACATTCACTTGCTATTATCTCAGTACAGAAGCATGCTATCAAAAAACAATGTATGGATGAATTTAACCTTGTAGTTTTATCTGAAAGTTTACCGAATAACATTGGGGTCGCACACGCATACCAAAGTCGTGAGCGAGCTTTGAAGGCAACTCACCACGCGGTGAATGTAACTTACATTCACGTCGTGGAGAGTTGCGTTTGCTGCCTTCTGTTGACTTAATTATTGATTCTACGCTAATATATTCTTCTACAAAGTTTCAGGTAAAACAAAAATGAAAAAGTGTTCCATACATTGATTTTTGCTGCGATGTTTCTGAAGCGAGTTAACAACAAGTGAATGTAAATGATTGCAAATGAATGATCCCATCCTTGGCTGTGTCAGAAAACCAATCAGATTGATTTCTCACGATACATACAGTTAACAAATCCAATGATTTTCTTTACGAGATTCTATTGAATTTGACTACAAAATTCAACCAAATGTTTCTCCAAAAGTTCCGGTAGGCGTCTTTTTACAAATTCCATAAAAACAGCTTCCAGTATCACCAAAAAAGCTCAGCCCCATAACTCTAACTTGAAAATGTTCATATTTTTTACTGATTGTGTTGAGCCTGATGTCTAAATATTGAATGTAAGTGCATTTGAAAACTATTTCCGCAAAATCCGCGCCGAAATTGACAAAAACGCGCGAAACGCAAAAACCGCGAAAAACGCAAAATCCGCGCCATGTGTAACAGCCCTGCAACGGGGTTCATTTTTTAATTTGAACTTCTAGTAACCCTGTGAGTATCAAAAACACACTGATGGTAACCCTTTTTGCTGTTTTGTTTTGATTCTGTGTTCTGTTTCACCCCGTTCCATGAGCAGAATCACGTTTGAACCATTTTTAGTTTGAACGATGTGCAAATTAGAGGGCTCAAATTAAAAAGTGTTTAGATTAGATGCGGTTAAACCAACGAGGGTAGACGGTAATGACCTTTTAGCATAATAAAGATTCTGCACATTCTTACCAAGAAGGCTGTTCTTCGTATTATGCCAAACGGCGTTATGCCAATTGGCATTATGCCAAATGGGGTAGAGCCTGCATTAGCATTAGTAGAGAGATAATTGCATCTTACTGCGATGATACGGATAAATTGTGTGCGAGTTATAAAATACAATCCACAGCTTTTTGAAAACAGTCAAGGCTTTTTGAAATACCAGTGCCGAAATTTGTGGGTGTATCCAAAAGAGGGTCAAGCAATGCGTCATTTAGCCCAAATGAGGAAATCAGTTAATTTTGCCCATTGTTTTGAAACAGCCTGCCTGTGTCGCAACGCCGCCCGTTCCAAGTTCGAACCAAACAATGCTCCACTTAATTGAGTTATGCGACTCTTTCGCGACTTCGAACAGAAAATAAAGACATCCATTCCTTCAAAAACGGTCATCAGCGTTACGCACACACAAAGCGGCATGTTCTCTCTTGGCTGCTCCAAAATTGACAGCGAAAGCAAAACAATAGACTCTGCTGGGTGACGCTACATAATGGGTTGCAATTAAAAAAAATGACCACCTCTTTCGAGGCGGGTGCGTTCCGAATTGACACACAATAACGTTTGACGTAGATTTTTAAAAAGGATATTGTCGATTATTTTCTTTGAAATGATTTACAAGTGTTCAATTTATTAGATTTGACATGCAACAATTGAAATTTGAAGTGAATTCACTGCAATGAGCGCAATGTAACGCACCGTTACGCAACGCGCAATTGTCGACCAATCATCGAATTCAATCTTGTTTGACAACAAACTCAGGTACCTGCGATGGACAACTAACAAACAGCCTTCTGGCGCAATCGATTCGAAATCGACCAATTTCGATTGTCTTTTCGGATTCGCTACGACGACACCTCGCACCAGAAATGACTTTCAAAACAGCTGCTGTAAAATTATTGCATTTAGGAAAAAACGAGCTACTTACAAAAAGCGCAAATCAGCAACCAACAGCAACAAGTGCGCGCGAGCTTTGACTCCGGGGAGGCGACCCCCTCGGTAGACTGACAACAATGATGATGATGACAACAACAACAGCAGCAACGGCAACAACGGGCCCCGTTTGTACGGCTGTTTGTGTGCGGCGTGCTGCTGTGCAGCGCTGAGCGCGCACACGCGATGAAGCAATTCAGCGCGCTGTTAATCCAATTGCGATGTGGTTTTTGATTGTAGCGCGCTCGCGTTTTTCAGTCAGTCAGTGTATTCTTCTCTTTCGGGCGATTTTCACCTTCACCTATCCACGCTAAAACGCTCTCTATGAAGTTTGGCGGTCGGGTATTTTCTTCTTTTTTTCGGGATGGTTGATTGCTTGATTTTTCACTTTGATTGCACAGTTTGATCACTTTTTTCTTTCTTCGCCGAAGGCTTTTTTCTTTTTTCTCAGCGGTTGATTGGTCCGAACGAAAGTGAAAGAACTTCAACTCGATTGTTTAAACAATTCTAGATTGAGTTTAAATAAGGGCGAAAGTAACATGAGCGAGTTCTCTTCATCGACTTTCTCTTCTTCAAATTAAAGTGACAAGATGCAAGTATGGTTGCACTTTTTGGTCATAAATCGCTAGGTTGCGATGCAATCTAGCGTCTAAATGTAAAAAAGTTTGATCGAATTTGCATCTTGTCACTTTAATTTGCAGAAGAGAAAGTCGATGAAGAGAACTCTCTCATGTTACTTTCGCCCTTATTTAAACTCAATCTAGAATTATGCACTATTATTAGATGAGGGTTTATTGATTTGGCGGTGCGCGATTGTCGGGGTCGGTTTCACCTTAAACAGTGCGGTTATGTCTATTCTAATTGGACTGTTTGGGGTGGC
Source organism: Aedes albopictus (assembly GCF_035046485.1). Classification (NCBI taxonomy): domain Eukaryota; kingdom Metazoa; phylum Arthropoda; class Insecta; order Diptera; family Culicidae; genus Aedes; species Aedes albopictus. The sequence continues at coordinate 365,033,856 of NC_085138.1, read as the reverse complement.
GTCACGTCACCTCACCACTATTCACAAGGTACCCTGCGCAGGGCAGGGAGCGTTTTTCACCCTGTCATGGTTACTTAACGGCGTTAGCGATTCGCGAAGGTTGTCATCGGTCGTCGTTATTTCGTATGGCGAGCGGGGGGCTTCTGCAGCCACGTTTGGGATCCATTTAATGGGGGCTCCCTGGCTGTAGATGAGCCGGCTATTACGCTAATTGGTGGGATTTTCCCGGAGCTTTGTGCTTTGTCAGCAGCAGCGCGCCCATTGCTAATTGAATGGATGAGGCCACTTAGCTACATAATTTTTGTGGAGTTGTTATGATACCTGTCGCACCTTTAAATGTTATGGTTGATTTATTGTCACGGTTATAGAAAGAATTAAACGATTGATGGGGTGCAAAAATAAAGGATTTATCGTTGTGCCATTTGTAAATGGAAAAGGACAAATAGAGATCCTTCGTAAAAGTGAATGTTATGTAACGCTGCGTTACAAATGGATCATTGAAACAAACTTTTCTGGCAGTTGCCGCATCAAAACAAAGGAGCCACCGTATATGGGCTTTGGCATTGTGACAGCAGTCGAGTTAGGGGAGATTCATTTATTACGTCCATCGTTTTTCGAGATTTCTAGACCCCCCCTCCCCCCTCTGTCACGCTATTTTCCTATACCTAATACACGTACTGTCACACTTTCTTAGACCCCCCCTCCCCCCAAAATGTTGGACGTAATTTTTGAACGTTCCCTTATGTCAAACACACAAGGCTACGGTGGCGCTATCTGCTCATTTCATAGCGGTCGTTTTAGTTGTTTTAGTAATCCATTAAGTGATCAATTCCTCAACAACTTTATTTAGTGACCTTCAAGAAAATCCAAATAGTTTAAAACATTGATGCAAAATGCATTATTTATGGCGTGGCCACGTGCAAAAAAAAAACGGTTGTCCGGCGAAGAAAGATACCAGGAAGTTATCAGATTTGCATTTGCCCTGCTTGCAAACAGTTGTTGAATCACGTACCCGGCAGATGAATGTCAATCCGTCAACCGTACCGTACCCGCAGTTCTGTAGGTAGTATTGTCATTTTAAAACCAGAGCTGGTTACTCAAGGTTACTTCACAAACTCAAGGTTCACATTACAAACTTCAGCGCCCCCTGGTATCAGCAGGTCGGCTTTAGAGGCACGCCCAACAAACATTATTGCTGTACAACAGATGAATAAACCGCTCTTAAGTTTGATTTTGAAATTTTTGGCTGAATAAGCTGTTATTCAGCTGGTATTGTTACTTGGGCGTTATCTTTTATTTGGGAAATTTGTGCCATACTGGAATGCTCCCAAGGAAATGACTTCAATATTGCGTCTCAGTAAGAACCGTTCCAGGGAAAACCCCTCATAAACTGTCTTTTATCACGATTGGTTCTTCTGTAATTATCTTCTAATGATTTCTCTGGGAATTCTTTTAGATTTCCTGTACGTCTTGTATTTTTTGTAATCCTTCCCATGTACTTCTCCAGAATTTTTATCCACGATCATCTCCGGGACAGGAATTCATTAGGGGTTCCCGGGTTTTATACAGGAACTCTTAGAATGGTTTCTGCAAGAATTCACCCAAAGATTCCTCCAGATGTCCCTGTACAATACATATCTGTCCATGTATATCTTTGCAAATTTCTCCAGGGATTTTTCTTGCGCTTCATTCAGAAATTCTTACAGGAATTTTCCTAGGGTATTCTTTAGGACTTTTACAAGACATTTTTCAAAAGATTCCCCAACAAACAATCGCATGCCACAAACAAGCATGTATGCTGAATTGTTGTTTTATAATGGTACTGATAGCTTCAACCTTTCGTATCGCTATTAACAATGATGTTTTAGTACACTTTTCAAGAATTTAATAAGTTGTTTATTTGACTTGCAGTAATTCCTTTACAAAATAGATTAACCAATATAATTTGGACCCCCATATATTTTGGACCCCCTAGGTCGTATTATCACAACTTACACAGATTCAATGTAGAGATGACGGAAATTTTTAGAAACATTCGCAAAATAAGATTGCTCTGCACGGGCAGCAACCATTCCCTCACTGGAAATATCCTTATTTGCCTTGAAATTAATTGTTGCCAAACTCGTAATCCGTGCGAGTGTTGCATCATGTTTACAAAAACAGAGTTTCAAACGAGTTTAAACACCGGGTGTCCAAAATATATACTGAAAAGGGTCCAAAATATATTGGGGTGTCCAAAACAGTGAAAACTGATGCTTCAAAAATCAGTTATTTTCATCAAAATTTCAACCAGAAATGACCTTGTGGGTATTTCCAATGGTCAGCGGAGGCTTTTACGAACATACTAACAGCATCATTATGTGTAAATACCCTCTGAATCTGTTCGATTTTGACTTAAATTCAAAGTAATCCCAAGTAACAGAACTAGCTGGATAGTAATTTCTTATGCTGAAGTTTGCTTAAAAGTGGTTTGTCCCACTCTTGTACAGCAAAAATGTCCTCTAGGGATCCAAAATTCAACCGTTACCCTAGTTTAACAAGACCTTTTTCTGCCTCTTGTTATGTTAATGTACAAATTAGCACATGTATCTGTATATTATGTTTTTCACATGTCGAATAAGCGCTCTCGTTCCATCAGACTTCGACTCAGAGTACAGGATGAAAAAAACGTGCTTTTTTTACAGAACAGCAGCTGAAGTAATGTGTTGTTCAGTTGTTAACCATAATGTTTCGTGGTTCTGTGTTCTGCTGAATAGGAGTCGAAGTGTGTTCATTATTAACCCACGGGAAGTTTATGTTTGGATTTGAGTGCTTAAATTCATCATCTCTAGGATGGCGCAGATAGGAAGGCATGCGGCTGGCAATCGACGGGTCTCGAGTTCGAATCATGATTTAGGTAAATTTATGTATAGTCATTATTTCAATTACACTTCCAGTTATTTTTTGTGCATTTTTCGGGGAAGAATTTCTGAAAAAAAAAAACCCTGTACAATTCCTGCACGGATCTTTGAAGGAATGTCAGCATATTTCTGACGGAATCGCAGGAGCACCTTTTGAGAAAACCCTCCACAAAACCCTCAGAGGTTAATTGAGGGAATTTTTCAAGAATTTCACCAGTATCTTGCCTGCATTTTCCAGGGGTTTCTGCAAAGATTTTAAGAGTTTCCTTCAGAAATTTCTCTTCGAATTTCTCCATGGATCCTTCCAGAAATTTCCCAGACAATTTTACGTTGGAATAACTTTTAGAGTCCCTCCAGGTATTTTTTATATATTTTTTTTCTCGAAATTAAGGAATATCTTGAAAAATTCTTCCGTTTGAATCCATCTTGAAAATTTCTTTGAATTTCTTCTTGGAATCTCCAAAGATAACCCTCCAGATATTTCTTTAGAAACTATTTCAGAGATTGTTTCAATTACTATTCCAATTATTTTTGTAAAATTTCTGGGGAAGGACATCAGAAAAAGTAAATCCCTGGATAAATATTGGAAACAATTCTCACACAGATCTCTGAAAGAATGCCAGGTTATTTCTGATGGAATCGCAGGAGCAGCTTCAAAAAAATCCTTGTAAAGTTTGTGGGGAAAACTTAGAAAAAATCTGTACAGGAGTTTCAATGAAAATTTTTGAGGGGCATCTGAAAAATCCAACGGAAGATCTTTTGAAGAAATGCATTTCTGAATTCCTGAAGAAAATTCTGAACAAGTCTAGAGACATTTTCGAAAGAATCCCTGAAAGAGTTTTGGAAGCATTTTCCAAACATTTTGGAAAGAATCCCTATAGAAATCGCACAAAGTACTCTTGAATGAATCTTTATAGAAATATCTGAGGAAATCCTCAATTCTTGAAGAAATCTCAGGAGGATTTTTTGACGAATTTCCTGAAAAAATACCTGGAAAAAGTAGATGCTAGAATTCATAGAAAAGTGTATTGATGTTTTTTTGGAAACAATCCTGAAAAATTTCTTCGGGAATATCTAGTAAAATGCCTAGATAAGGATCCTTTGAAAAAATCTTGAAATATTTCTAACGGAATTGCTGTAGAAATTCAGAGGAAATATTTATGAATGATATACATATGTTGGCTTTCTCGGTCTAGGGTCAATCTAAACGGCTAGTTTTGGATTACCCGACGTTTCGGCCGGCTTTATTTGGCCTTTATCAAGAGAAAAACTAAAAACATTGCACATTTAGTATACTTTAACATTGAACATCGATTACTTGTACCTACTCAGTCAACCGTTTTTTGTCTTATGGTTTAATGCCGCCATAGGGGGTGTGGGCTTCTTGTTTTCTGCTTGAGTGGACAAAACATATTACATGAAGGATTTGGGACATTAATTGGCTACACCGTTTAGACTGACCCTAGACCGAGAAAGCCAACATCTGTATACTAGTGGTATTCCGGTTGAAAATCACATAAAATTTATGAATGATTTTTTTAAACAATCTGTGAAACAATTCTTGGAGTTAAGAAGAAATTTCTGAGTAAACCGATGAAAGCTTTTCTAGAGGAATTCTTGGAAAAAAATCTGAAAATCCTCCAGAGAGAATACTGAAGAATATTCTAGAAAAATCTGTGAAGCAATCCTTGGAAGGTGTTCTAAAAGACCATTGAAAAGGAATCGGTGGAAGACTTTTAGAAGTAATTTCTGAAGGAATTTCTGAAGAATGCCATGGAACAATTACGAAAGGAATATAAGGAAGGTTTTCTAAATGAGTTTTTAAATTATTTTCGGGTGTGATTTTTGGAGGATTTTCTAAAAAAAATCCATTTACAAAAGGAATAAAGGAAGGTTTTCTAAGAGAGTTATTACATTATTTTCTGGTGTGACCTCGAGAAAACCTTGGAAAAAAATCTACAGTCAACTGTAGATTTCTAAAGGCACTCATGGAGAAATTTCTGCAGGAATTTTTCGAGAAATCTCTGAAGGCATTCCTGGCCGAATTAATTCATTCTCTTTAGTATTCTGAAAGTATCATGGGAGGAATTCCTGAAGGAATACTTGGAGGATTTTCAACACAAATTCATGGAAGAATTTCCGACTACATACATGGATGATTTGCTAAATGAAAAATTCGAAAAATTTCTAAATAAGTCTCGCAATGATATTCTGAAGTTAAAAGTAACTTTGGTTTCTATTTTGGCCAATCACGTTTATTTCTTATGGAAGTGGCCAAATTTGAAGCACTGTGTCCAAAATAGACTTATGGGAGCTGATTTATATAAAAAAAAGTTTTTATTCAACATTTATAGTTTTCACAGCTGTAATCATCATTTTATATTAGGATCTACTAGTAAAAATGAATTTATGCCAATTAGATTGCAACAGGCTGAATACCGCCCTATTGCCAAACCTCCGGACTGGTCAAAACTGAAGCTTCTACCCTACTTGCGAAAAGTTGTTGAATCACGTGCCGGCCAGATGAATGGGAACGTTAATAGTGCCGTAGCCGCTACTCTGTAATAATTCTAACAACGTAAACTTTTACATCAATAAACAGTAGGTGCTTGGCGTATCGTTCCATCTGGGAGAAAGCCTGCTTCTCAGCTTAGTTTTCTCGACTCCCTGACATAGTGTATCATTATCCTTGCCTCATAATATACAAATTCATGCAGTGGCAGGCAAAGAAAGCCCTTCAGTTAATAACTGTGGAAGTGCTCAACGAACACTAAGTTGAAGCGTGGCAGGCCAAGTCCCAGTGGGGACGTAGAGCCATAAAGAAGAAGAAGAATAACACACAGAACACCTAGTATTGAGTGCATGACTGGTAATGCTTGAATGAGATCCGCATAAAGACTAATAGACATAAAAAAAATCTCGAAACAAGTAAACAGCTGATTAAGCCGCCAATAACGCAGCTTCAACCGCAAAATCAGCTTGTCTCTTCAATGATACAAATCGACACAGCGCTCATCCCGGCCTTCACTGACCAACTTATTATCCGTCTATATCTTGTTTTGTTTGTTTATTGAAATCCAATACCGGGCCTCCTCTGCCTCCAAGCCAGCAGTGCCTTTTGTCACGCTCACCTTGATCAAGAAGCAAAAAGTCAAGTCACACTATAACGAAGTTGAAGCGACAAGCTGCCATCTAGGGAATCTCGCGCCAGCAGCGCGCCCGCTCAAAACTGCATCATCCCACGGATCTCCTCACCCCCGCGCCGCCGCCGTAGAACCAGTTTCTGCTGGAACCTCATCTCTTCTTCGGATGAGGTCCCTCAGTGCACAGTAGGAGAAAAACCAATGCTAAATAACGTGAATTTGTAAATAGTTGCGACAGTAGTGAAGGCATTTTTGCGCACAGTCAGTGTTCAAGTGTTTTTACGGTTTTTACGCGACCTAGGTAGGTGGATACGTCACGCCGTCATACCATTAGACCGAGAAGCCTTATTCGATTGCTGGAATTCGCTTGGCAAATGGATGCCACGCGATTCACGACGTGATCTAGTTTCTTTTGGTTCTCGCCACGCGCCGCATGTAACTAGCTTGGCGGATCGAAAAGGTGGTCAGTGCTGAGCTGACGTCCTTCGAGTCGTGTCGGACGATGGGACACTTTCACCCTTGCGATGGGCATCGTTAATTAACACTATATAATGAAGTGTGCAATGTTGTTTACTTGCTTTATAAATTGGTACAAATTCGATAAACGGATCGATGGTAGTAGTTGATTGTTGGAATAATGACAGAGTGTAACTTTTACGCAGTAGAAATGAATAAACGCAGATCTGGAATATACATATAGAAATTTAGATGACTATCTTGAACATGACCCTGTTGGTAAACTACATTACATTTCATACAATTCTTCTGATACTTCTGGCAGTATCTCTGGAAATAGCTAAGAAGCCTTAGTTCTCGACATTTCTTTAAGATACACCACAAATTTTCCGTTTCATGAGATTTCATTCAATAAGTATAGTGAATTTCCTTACAATTTTCAGGATCAGCAAACAGTATACTCACACTCAAATTTCAATGTCACAAACTCAATCGAAGACATTATTTTACGACAATCGAATATCTGCATTTTCTTCAGTTTGTTGAACAATGGACGTAACAACTTGAAGCATTTGAAGGAAAAGTACATTTAATTGACAATCTATACGGCACAATCGTAACTTGTTGTGTGGCTTAGTTGGTTAAAGCACCGGGCTAGCGATACGGAGTCGTGGTATCAAATCCTACCAAAACAAGTGAGTTTTTTTTTTAATTCATTACTCAAGTTGCCAATTAAACCATTTGGCCTTTGAAGTATTTAAAGTCTATTTTAAAGCCTGAAAAGTGCAATAAATTTATTGCATGTTGGTCAATCTTGAGAATAGTGCTGTTTCAGTTTGGGTGAATATCAGACTCTTAATTGACCCTTGGTAAACGCTTCAACAGTGCATGAGGAATTTCCGCGCACAAATCTTCACAAGCTTCATACAATAGTGCATTTTTTATTTTGATCTTGCTCACTTGTAATAAGCTTAAAATAAGAAGACCGCTAATTTTGTTTACAAAGAGATTTGTGCGCTCAAAATTGTCGGAGATTGTGGTGGCCATTTTGGGACTCTAACAAGTCTGTCCATAAAATAATCCAAATCAATCTAAAACAACATTCTTTGTTAGGTCTTGTTCTATCATACAATCCTGATTTTCCGCCATAAAAATAAAAACACCCAGAAACAAAGTGAGACAAATCATGAGCCAATTGCAGAATAAGGCAATCTCAGTCTTGAAATGCAAACGATTCATTTTATTCTGCCTGACGTTTCGGTCATAGGATGTGGCCTTTCTCAAGGGGAAAATTGGTCTTTCGGTTTCGTCCTAAATTCCCTGAGTCAATTTATGCGTGATTTTGTCGGTGGCCAAAAAATAAGGCCGGACTAACCTCATTTTATTTATTTTTTGTCACAGTGATCGTTGACTCGTGATAAATGTATTTGATGAAAAAATACCTAAACCATTAGGCAAAATCGTTCAACTCATCAGATTTGTAGAGAAACTTTTTGGGCGACTCTAATTTCTCCTCAAAATTTTAAAATTTCTTGAATAAAATATTGAATTCCAACTTTTTGAATTAGGTTCGACTGTAGAATGAACTGTTTTCGGGTGGCTTTTCAGTCTAGCGTAAAATCAAGACAAGTGCTACTTGTTTAGTTCCGACGTTTCGGCCATTGGACTCGTCCTTCATCAGGGGATATAAACTTGCACAATTCAGCGAAAAGCTTTTAGCAGCATACGAGGGACGGTGCAAGTTTATATCCCCTGAGGAAGGCCGAGTCCAATGGCCGAAACGTCGGATTTAAACAAGTAGCACTTGTCTTGATTTTACGCTAGACTGAAAAGCCACCCGATAACAATCGAATTCCAATCAAAATCTTCCGAGGGGGAGGAGATGGCATAAGAGAAAATCGAAATTTGTGTGCCCGTGGATATTTTCAATCATGAGTTTCGAGAAGTTTTAAATAACACTGTTCTCGTTGGAACCTTTAAGAATAGGGTTATGATAAACTTTTAATTTAGGATAGAACTGCAATAGATTTTTAGAAGGTTCTTGATTTTTTTTCCGAATTACTAGAGGGCTCTAGGGAACGTTCAGGAAATTCCTTGCCAAAATTACAGGATTTGATACCAGATTTCTTGAAAAAAGGTCTAAAAAATCTGAAAAAGTGGATTTATTTCGCCAGGTGAAAATAAAGTATTTGATTTAAGGTTTGTGGAAAAAAAAGCGGATACCGTCTTCAGCCAAAGGCTGCACAGACTAAACAAAACTTAACACTAGACAAGGGACACACGGAGCATGCACCAGTGCATACGGAGAAGAAACTATTCTCACGAAAAGTTTCATCGCGCGGAACGGGATTCGAACCCCCACCCCATGCCATGGTGCGATTAGAAGCTTGGTTACCCTAACCGCACGGCTACGAGGCTCCAGGTTTTCATGAGCTTTTCGCTTGAATTCCACATGATACCTGGCGAATCTATGGGGATACTTCTTGAGAGCAGCTCCACGAAACATGCTCAACGGTTATTTCCTTACAGACATCTCTGGTTAATTTCTTGAAAAAAAAAATGCTAACTACAGACACAATGACCCTTGAGAAAGATCAAAACCTCTCTGCCGGAACGTAGGGAGAGTGAAAACCATCCATCAAATGCCCAGTCCGATCCTTCATGAGGCGAAATGTACGCATTAACTTTTTTTTTACTGTCGAATGAAATATTTTATGGCAAGCTCATCTCAACAGGGCCGGGAAAACCGCTCTTCTTAAAAATCGAAGAATATCTTCAAGCTGAATGCGGATCGGAAATATTAGTTCAGAATTTCCATTCATGGCGAAACAACAAGATTTTAGAAGTGCTTTAGAAAATTTATTTGAAAAAATTGTAGATACTTAAAAATAAAAAACAATAATCTGCGGAATTTTCAGAGAACACCTCAGATAATATTCCATCTCAAGTCAAGGAATCTGATCTGAATTTCGGTTCAAGAACTCTTGCCATTGTTCCAGGTAAAATTTCTTAGTGGTAGATTTCCAACATCCATTTTTCTTCGCCGAAAATTCTCAAAACTGCGACTGAAGAGAAAGTTTTTGGAGAGCAAGTATTTTCAAAATTTCAAAAATCTCACAAGTAGGAATAGGTAATGAAATTCTAGGACTACAAAAAAAATTAAAAATACAAGCATCCCTATTATTGAAAGTATTCGTCGCACGATTCGCGAAGAGCATCTCTTGAAAATTTTTTATAATACATCCTAGAATTTTTAGGAAAAAATCTGACAGGATTTGAGAAATTTTATTTATGTGGACTTTTATTGTTAAATCTTATTGTGGAAATTTTAGATGAATTATTCAGAAGCTCCCTAGCACCATTGATAAAAAGGAGGTAATAAACGAAAAAATGAGAAAGAATTACTTATGAAATTATGGAGATAAAAATACTAAAAATTCTGGGAACAGAATAGTTTTTTGAACATGTTAAGGAGCCATACTACTGAAATGTTGAACGTATCTTTGAAGAAGTTGTTTGTGATTTTCCGACAGCTTCTCAAAAAAAAAAAAAGTTCTGCGAGGACTTCTACTGAAGAAACTGTTCAATCGGACATGTCTTCAGAAGTAAAAATTTAAATTCAATATTTAAAAAAGATTTCAATTAAGTAATAAAAATTACACAAGAAAGAGTGGAATATTTGGAATTGAATGGAGAGACATTTTACAGTGCACTATTTCATAAATACAGCCGACATTCGTCTCAATTTTATTGAAAATATCGCACAAATGCAATTACATGTTTTTTCCACTAGTCAAAAACTACAAAAGATACATGAACAGGGTAACAAAGTGAAATACCCTGAGTTTCCAGGTCTTTCCAGGGGAGATTTTTGCAAATTATGAATTCAATTTCAAATCAGCGCGATTTTATGATAAATGTTGATTTTTGGGGATATTTCTGTATAAGTTGGAAAAAAAATAAAAATTAAGTTTTATAAAAAATTGAGCTGATTTTAAAATTTTGAATTGTAATTGAAAAAAGTTTTATAAAGTTCATACATTCTTCAAAAAACTCTTTCAAGGATAAGGAATTCCTTAGTAGATTTGTTTAGTAATTCGATTGCAAATCTATTAAAAATTTGTTCCAAAATTTCTTTTCTCCTTTTTTTTCTCTCGAAATTCTTTCCATGATTCTTCTTTGAATTCTTTCACGGACTACTTCTTGGGCTTCTACAGCAATTCCTACTTGAAATTCTTTTTTTAATTAATATTAACAGATTTTCAACGCTAGGTTATTTAATATCGTTGAAATACTTTCGAAGTTTTTTACAGATTTTTTCCCACGAGTTCTTCCTTGAACTTTTCTTCCCTGGAGGTTTGCCAGAAAATAGCTTTATTCCGTTCTCCATCCAAATTGGCTCCCATGAATAGTTCCTTCCGAGATTTTGTCGAGTTTCTTTTGGGATTTGTGAGAGTTGTTCCCGGAATTTCTTCCAGGGGTTTTCCCGATATGCTTCCGGAGATAATTCCAAAATTTATCCAAAGTACCTTCAGGAATTTTCTTTAGGAGGTTTCGTCTCCGGGACAGCTACCCAACAGTTTTTCTCGAGCTTTTGGCGAGATTGGTGCAGAAGTTTTTCCAGAGATTCCTTCCAGAGGGGTTTTTAATATTTCTCTTAGATTTCCTCGTGGGATTGCTCTCGTACTTCCTCTTAGGATTTTTCTTAGAGGTTTCCTTGAGTTCCTCCTTGAATTTCCTAACTATTTTCTGACGGGTTTGCTTCCTGATTTTTTTCTGAGATGTCCCAGTTTTTTTTTTCAGAATCCTCCAGAAGTTCCTTCAATTGGTCTTGTGGAGTTACTGGCATGATTTTCCCTGAATTAACTCCGATATTTCACCATGAATTTCTTACAGGGAATTTTGTAAGTAATTCCAGGAGACATTTCGAAAAAAAAAAACTCCGGGAGAACTCCCGCAGCAACTACTGAAGCCACTATAAAAGAAATTCCAGAAAAAAAACACAAAGACTCTCGGGACAATTTCCATTTGAGGTTCCGGGAATCTGCAAAAAACTCAGGAGGATCACTTCAAGAAATCTTGTTAAAGGCTACGAGCAGGGATTGGCGGCATGCACCGTGCGGTGCGAAAAAAGCGTGTGTTTCACACAATCGCAAGTGCTCGTCTCCCGTTTTGCCGAGAGACAAGAGACATATGAGTGAGAGCTTCAGTAATTGTGCGAGAGACAATCGCAGCACTAGCTCTACGGCGCAGGGAGTAATGCGCGGTGCTTGGGACTGTGCTTGTCTCCAAACAGAAAAAATCAATTAATAAATTAATTGAAGAGTTTGTGTTTTCGGCAAAGTTGTTAAGCTTGTCAAGGGCTGACAAGTGATGGGTCGTTTGATTCGAAATTTTTCCAAACATGCGTAGTATCAAGCCAAGTGCAAAGCACGGAGGCAAGCACCGAGAGAGTGCATACGACAGAGCGTGAGAGACAGGAGAGCTCCAGCGCGCGGCAAAGTAAGCGAGCAACACACAACCGATTGCGCGTACTCGTCTCCTTCTAGTTTGTTGTGCTGTCTCGTAGCAGAGTGTGCGGCACGCAAAGAGTTTTGAGTCGCACCCTATCCCTGGCTACGAGAAAAAGCCTGGGAAAGACTGTGAAAGCACGGGAAGAACTCCATGAGAAATATCAGCAGTAGCTCCTGCAGAAATTCCAAAAGGCAATCCGGAGAAAATCGAAGCAGAAGGTCCAGAAACTCCGAAAAAACATCCCGGGACCAACACCGAAAGCAATCTGTAGAAGAAACCTCACGGAAATTTCTTGAAGAAAATACAGGAGAAACTTTGGAAGAAATCCCGGAAGGAACTCCCAAGAGTTACTCCTGTAGGAACTCTGGGAGAAATCCCGGAAATATCTCACGAACACCGGAATGAATCGCGGAAAGTTGTCAAGAAAAATCTCGCGAGAAATTCTGGGAGAAATTCCCTGACAACATTCTGAAAGATATCTGGAAAGAAGTTCTGTAAGATTCTCGTGAAAAAATCTAGGAGGAGTCGGTTGGAATTCAGGAAATCCTGGAAGATTTTCAAGGAAGAATCTCGGAGAAACATTGTTTGAATCTTGGAAAAATACCGGTTGGAATCCGGATCTGGGAGTAATACAAGAAAAAATACCAGGAAAAATGGCGTGGAAAATACGGAAGAATCTTGTGAGAAATTCTGGAAAGCATTCCGCAATGTACTTCTGAAGAAGTTCCAAAAAGTAACTGATCGAATTTCTGGAAAAATCCGTTTTAGATGGATTTGAATCCGAATCCGGCCGGCATCTTATCGAAATCGACAGCTTGCCGGATATATCTGCTAGATCTAGGAATCCCCTCTTGTTACTTTAACACATATTAACTTACTTTTCGAATAATCGAATTCGGAGGAATGTTTTGAATGAAATCGCGAAAGGTTCAATTGAAACAACGATTTTCTGCAGGCATTTTAATACGAAGAAATTATCAAAGATTGAACGAAACATTACATTTGCAATCTCAGTCTGTTTTGATAATTGCAATTGTAAGAAGAAACAGCTTTATTGGAAGAAATTAATGAACAAAGTAACACCCATTTCAAAGAGCGTCATGCTCTAGAAAAAAAAAATAGCAAATGACTCCTTGGTAGATATTTATTTGAAAGGTAAAGGTAAAGGCGCGTATTTACAACAAAATTGCACGTGTTCTTTAATTTCAGATTATTTACCTAATTTAGAAAATTCCGAAGATGCTAATCTACTGAAACAATTCCATACAATTCACATGCCATTCACCACAGGCCACGATTAGCATCAGATAGGTTAGTTAAATCATTAGCATTCGAGACAATATCCATGGACGCAAATGCCTATAATTTCCAAAGCCCCTAATCCGCCCATTCCGCACTACAACGTCTTCTTCAGATATACTTTCAACGGAACCGGCATCGACTATAGATGGAATCGGTTTAATAAGCACCGTTGGGGTAAAACGATCCACTCTAATGCTTTCTTGGTAAGAATTTTGATGTAATATGTTTGCAGCTTCTTCTTCTTCTTTGTGGCACGACGTTTGTTTTGGAACTTGGTCTGCCTCTCTTCAACTTACTATTCTTAGAGCACTTCCACAGTTATTAATTGTAGGGCTTTCTTTGCTTCTCATTGCATGAGTTTGTACATTGTGTGGCAAGTACAATGAAACATTATGTCCAGAAAGTCGAGAAAAGTTTCCCGATGTTTGCATCAATCGATGTTATGTTGATTTTTCCATCTTCCTAATTACTAAAACATTAGGAAAAATGGTTGACAATTCTTTTTTGTATACTTTAGGGTCAAAATGAAACAAAGTTGTATAGCTCGATATGAAAATCTCGTTGCTCACTCGAGAAATTATTTATTTTGTGTTGTGAAAAACACGTTTTTAAAAGTCCCCATAGTATGCGCCGGTTTTCACCACATCTTCAAAACAACCGTTGGCATTTGAATAATGACTGTAGCAACATGGACCAGAAAATCAAAACTTTTCTAGTGGGTATCAGTTTCTAAGTGGCAGCCAATAACGATAAGTACATGCAGCATTCACATTTCAACAACGTAATTAGATTCGCGATTTTCAGTAATTGGAAGAAAACATTGAATTGTTGTGTACTGTTAACTAGAATGGACAATTTCATGCATTTCATAACTAAAATTAAGTTGTTCCTTCGGGAGTGCACGTTACCCCGATCTCCCCTACTGCTGGCCCGCCAGTGGTCCGTTTTTTACATATCTCATCATCATTGCAGCCGCCCCAACAAAGTGTTTATGCCTTTGCAGTTTTCAGTTTTATGCCTTCCTGCTGTCGGCAGCTAGTTTTTCTTTTTTTTCAGCCATTGCAATTGACACCGGTTGGGCGCCAACTCGCTGCTGACTATGCCGCGTGACCACACGAACCGGCTTCGCCGACGCCAAGACGGTTTGACACAGAAAGCTACTTTTAGCCCATTCCGTGGATGACAACCTTCGCGCAAATCGCTGACGCCGCCATGTTCATCGCGAAATTAACCAGCACATTTGTTTCAGTGTTTTCCGCCGCCTGCTTGGCATTCTGCGCGGACAATTCTTGCACCAGCTTCAGCCGAATTAGCCCGAACACTCATTTGCACTCATCATCATTCGTCACTCGTCGTGTCACGCCAATCACCGAATAGCGTTTCTTTTTTTTCGCCTAATAGGTAACTTTCATCGCACTAACACTGTTGCTGTACTGACAGGAACGCTTCATTGCTGCCGCCAACCACGCACAAACATACACTCCTCCCGTCGTTGCTCGTTGCTGCCCTTCTTCCTTGCACTCTGCGCTGCTGATTTGCGCTTCATGATTTCGCTTCGTGTATTTCCAAATATACAACTCACTTACTTTAGTCGATCTGCTATCCACCACCCTGCCGTAGACGATGATCTTCGTGTGCCTTTTGTTTTCTAATTTGTTTGGCTGCTCTTCCGGTATTGTTGCGTCGCTTTCTGCTTTAGCGCGTTTCACTATTCCGCACAGTAAATACTCCTGACGTGTACTCTTTCCGCTTTGTTTATGATATCGCCGTGGAGGTTGACAACTCGTTAATTGTTCCTTCAACTCCCATTTTCTATTCCACGCACACTACACAACGGTCGTCGTTAATGCAATAAAAATCATTCAAATTTGATCCGCACTTCCACCTTTTCTTCCGTTGTTTCACACACAGTCCCACAGGCCTACGTTGCACACGGTAGATGCAAATGATCCACTAGATTCCAAAACCACACAAACTGGTACCTTCCACCCACAATTCCAATCAACATTCACAGCAACTTCAAACGCGCCTCAGTAGGCGTTTCACTCAACTCCAATCCAAGTCGCATGTCAAACGTCAACCACCACGCTTATGCACTTTGGCCCTTCATACACGAGGATTCCAATCTACCCCTCTCATGGGCCCTAGCCCAGCAAAACACAAACGGAAATTTCGAATTAATGGTAACAGTTGTTGTCTGCAGTTGTTGGTCCGTCCGTCGCTCATCCGATGCAACTGCACTTCACATAGTACCACATGACCAGCACCGCCGCGTCCTCTGACCAACAACGACGACGGTTGACCAGAAGGGGCGGATACGCGGTACGCGGACGCGCGATCGAAACAAAACAACCTTCACCAATAAAAAAATAATCAACAATCTAAAACTTCAACCAGCACACAGGACTGAATGGACTGGGAAGGGACGACCCGCGCGGTCGGTCGGTCGTCGCCGTTGATGTCGACGTCGTCGTTAGTTCGAGCGGTAAGCTAGCAGCAGCGTCGCGCGATCCAAGCGAGTTCGTATTTCGAGTTTGACTAACTCCAGTTCCGTCCAGTGCGGTCGTTTGGGTGGTGTGAATGGTCCCCCCAGATACGAAGCATGCCGTTTGGTTGGTTGGACGGAGCGTGTTGTGATGATGGAGCGCGTGATGCGAGAGGATGGTGAGAGAGGGAGAGTCGCATGTGAGCGCGAAGCAAAGGAGAAGAGAGCGTGAGTACACGGTTAAGTGAGAATAGGAAGTAATGAGTAGAAGTCTGCGGTCTTTAAAATATTCTTCAACATATTTCAACTTATTCGTTGCTAATTTTTAGGTAGAAAAGTAAGATTTCTACATTTCCGGTTTTGTCACTTAAGGCGAAACTGGAAGCATTTTCTCATTTTTTTTGGTTTTTGATTTTTTATTAAATAACGAAGCAATATTTTCAAAATCGGTTTTCGTGCACATGTAGAGTATGGATCAAGGTATCTTCTGATTTTTTTTTTGTGGTGGAAAATGTTTTCCATTTTTGCAAAAACCATTTTTTGTGAAATTTTATTCAAAAATGGTTTCTGCAAAAACGAAAAACATTTTCTACTACATAAAAAAATCAGAAGATACCTTGATCCATACTCTACATGTGCACGAAACGGATTTTTAAAATATTGCTTCGTTATTTAATAAAAAATCCAAAACCAAAAAGTGAGGAAATGCTTCCAGTTTCGCCTTAATGGGACTTTTCATTTGACGTCTAAAATCAGCTGATTTTGGTGGCCTTTGACACTCTCTCTTGTTGTGACCGGAGGAATCCTAATTGCTTCTGTACTTCTTAACGTTCGTTGAAAGACTGATCCGATATCTCTGAAGAGTTGTCGTTCTGCTATTTTCAAAGCCTACTTTTCTGTTCTAACGACTCGTTACTACATTCGTTCCTTCTCAACATTGCTTCCCATCTCTACTCTTAACAGTTCAGCAAACACATGTTTTTGTTATCAATGCTTTCCAAGAAAATGTAAGTTTTATTTTCTTTTCATTGGATGCCATATGATGCTTACTACTAAAAGAAATTGTCACTTTCATCTCTGGCATCTGTATACAATAGCTCAACTAGCAGATGTACGATCAATTAATTTATTGAAAACAATTATACAAGTGGACTGTTGTTTCGCTTGCTTTCTAATTGATTAATTTTGTAGATATGTAGTACTTAAGTACAAAAGTTCCACACATTATTAGTTAATCTTCAACATTTTAGGATTTCAATACTTCGTTAACAGTTCAAATCACTTAGGGGATTCATTAAACAGATCAAATAACTGCGTAAGCCATGATTATCTAATTATTGAAATGTTTCATGAAAGTGCGAATGAAATACTCCAAGATTGCCTTGGCGATCGCGAAATTTGATCAGGATAATAATTATTCTACGGTTTACTCTGTTAAGTGAATCCCCCTAGTATCTTTTGGAAATAATAAGGCAATCATGTATAATTTCCATCACTTATCGTTTTACATCGGCCGATCTTGTATGTATATATCACAATAATTTAGTAGTACTCTTCACCTTATAGTGCTACAAGTAATTGTGTTGGCAAATTCCGACAAGTTATAGTGAAATAATGAAATGCTTCGTGCGCCGTTTGCTTCGTATTGTATAACAAATATAATACTCTAGGCATTACAAATCCAAACTACCAAAAAACAGATCGCAGTCATATAACAACCATCAGAATATCCAAATAATGTTGACGTATGTTCTCGTTAACATAAAATAAACATGAAAACAAACAGTCAACGCATTACTCACTCGCCGAAAGTTTTCTTAAGCATCATCCAATCTCGTTTTCAATTCAATAGTCTCAGTGGAACTCGTGGTACTGTATCCCCCCGTATTATGTGAATTATTGACTCATTGCAATTTTATTTTTCACTCCATTCCTTGTTCCATTCTCTAATAGTCGTATGGTCGTAGCGTGCATCATTTTCCAAAAGTAGTTCAAAATACATCGAGGTAAGCCATGGAAGCAAAACATATCAGCTGTCAATAGTCTCAGACTCTTTAGTCCATTTTCACATCATTCAAATGATCATTTTCAAAATTTTAGCCGAACAAGTGGACAGTGATTTTTTCAACTGGATATTTCTGGATAGTCTACAAATCTAGTGCTGCGTTTCAGACAGCTTCAGTGCTACTCCATCCATCCCATAATTTGAAACGACCCAAATATAACTGACGTGCAAAGACCAGTTTAAAAAATATGGACTTGGCTTCTTGGCTATTCAAGCTTTAGAAGTTTACTACTGGAAGCCGTTCCAATCAAGCTTTGTACTTCTGCTGTATACCTTTCGTCAAACTAGCGCTCAATGTTCATATTTGGATGATGAAACTTTGAACGACAAAATTACTGCCAATGCGCATCTAGCTACTTTCTTTAGACAATATTCACCACTTCATTCACCCGTAGCATTTCCATGACAAACGCTTCAGTGGCCTGCTTACACTTAATGCAATATTATACGGTCAAACCCGAGTCTGGCTTCTGCTTCAAGAACTTAGTGAAATTTTCGTTTTCCGCCTTCTCTATCGGAGACCAACTTATGGGAGCTCTGCCTTCTCTACCAGAGACCATGTTATTTGTGACACTCCGCCTTTTCTATCGGAGGTCATTTCATGGGTACTCTGCCTTCTCTATCAAAGCCCAAGCTATTTTTTGTGATACTCCGCCTTCTCTATCGGAGACCAACTTATGGAAACTCTGCCTTCTCTATCAGAGCCCATTTTCTTGGAAGTACTCCGCCTTCTCTTGCGGAGAACATCTGTATGTACCGCATTAATAGCCCAATATGTATTTACTACATGGTAAACTTCGATAACATGACTCAGTAAAAAAAAAATAAAGCATACCATTGCATTCCGACGAAGTTTAAAAATTCAGACTTAGGTTTAGCTTCCAATAATTCAAACAGGCGTTTCATTTTTTTTTTTCAATTTTGTAAATTTTGAAGGATTCACTTCCGCTTGTGGGAGACTCAACTGCACCATTGTTGTGACCGGAGGAATCCTAATTGCTTCTGTACTTCTTAACGTTCGTTGAAAGACTGATCCGATATCTCTGAAGAGTTGTCGTTCTGCTATTTTCAAAGCCTACTTTTCTGTTCTAACGACTCGTTACTACATTCGTTCCTTCTCAACATCTCTCTCTCTCTCTTCTTGGCGTAACGTCCTCACTGGGACAAAGCCTGCTTCTCAGCTTAGTGTTCTATGAGCACTTCCACAGTTTTTAACTGAGAGCTTCCTCTGCCAATGACCATTTTGCATGTGTATATCGTGTGGCAGGCACGAAGACACTCTATGCCCAAGGAAGTCAAGGAAATTTCCTTTACGAAAATATCCTGGACCGACCGGGAATCGAACCCGTCACCCTCAGCATGGTCATGCTGAATACCCGTGCGTTTACCGCCTCGGCTATATGGCCTTTGACAGTTCTCCTATTAAAATGACAGTTCAGCGTTTGCGCCTTTGTTCGGCAGTTGTAGACAGTGGCATACACGGACCTGTCAACTGAAAGGCCTATTCTGTGTTATCCCTTTTTCGGCCTAATTTTGCTGCCAAGCGGTAAAACATAGCGATTTCATGCTACAGTATGTAATCTACTATGTCCAATAAAACTTCTGAAATTTCAGCATTTTCTAACCGGAAAATCCGCATTTATCTGTTCCTAACCGTCGCTAACCGCTTCTTACTGAGCAGCAGTTTTTCGCTGTTAACGACAGTTTACAACGGACAAATGCGGATTTTCCCGGTTAGCAAAGGAAGTGTCATTCCCCCTGGCAAACATTATACGTTCAGTAGCAATGTTCTAGTTCCTCCAAACTATTTTTAAGTTAAGATTATAGAATCTACAGCGGCTATAGATTCTTTTTTTTGTTAAATCGTGTAATGTTATACGAGCAAATGGCCTTATTTGGTTACAAAACATTACCAGTCGTAAGGCTTGTGCCTTCACTGGAAGTTCAGGCGATTTTTGAAAATACTCACAGTAATTCGTGCAGCTTCAAAATCTTTCGGAATCTGTTATTGAGTTAAGAAGTAGAAGGGCATGATCAGCGTAGGATTTAAGGAGCGTCGAGTGAGATCATGGCCCCGGGCCCCACTGTTCAGGGGCTTCCACAAATAAAAATAGGGAAGAAGTGAAAAGAAAACGTTCTATTTTCCGGCCTTAGCAGTCTTTCAGAGAAGCATGAACAATATGACTTCATTTAAAAAAAAAATCCTTGAAAATGGTAAAATATATTACGGAACCCGTCGAAAACTGAAGAAATATTGTTCTTGCTACTAAGGCCAAAAAATAGAACGTTACCCTAGCTGCAACATCCAGACGTTAAACTATGCTTCCGAAGAGAAAGGAAGCAGTACAAGAATTTCAAACTAGCAAGATGTATGGGATGTGCTGTGATTCTGACTGAAACGACTTCTCTTGTTTGTTCAGCAATTCTAAAAATATCAAAATTTCTCTAAAACTTGAAACATTTTTTTGCACTATTTAATAAGATATTGCACCAGAAATGAAAAATGCTTTGCTTGAGTTCTGAAATATCTCCAATAGTCTGTATAATGGAGAGTCAAAAAGTTTCTAAGAAATATATGCGTTTATTTTTATTGCATTTTCTTAGAGATATTGTTAAGAATTTTCCACGAAGCTCTAAGATTTCGGGATCATTCTTGTAAACCAACACCGAATATTTTAGGAAACATTTTGAAAATCTTTTCACAGATTTCTTAGATTTTTTAAATTCTAGATTTTGACTTTATTAAGCAATCTTATGATCTATTAAATCGAATCCCAGAACTGTTGTCCCATTATTTAGAGGAAGTTCAGCAAGAAATTGAGGCGGATTATTTGAAATTCTTTGAAAAATTTGGTTGATTCTTGAGAGATTTTCTTTTTTAGAATTAAAGATGTAATTCATTATGACCTTCTTAAAAAAATTCACAGATTTCTCGATGAAATTGCAAAAGAAAATTTTGAAAAATCCTTACTGAACTTGTGAAAGTTTGTAAAAATAGTAAATAAATTCCGGAGATTTCTTCCAAAGATTTTCACAGGACATTCTATAAGAAATGGGTTCAGAAATTTCATCATGAACTCATCATGAATTTCCGCTTAGGGAGTGTCCTTAGGTGACGTTGCATATTAGAGGGTAAGGGCAATCTATGATTCTCTCTACAAATCATGTATTTAGTGTTTGAAAATATGCAACGCGGGTGGAGGAATGTACTAAATTAGCCAAAAATGACACGTTGTTTATGGATGTTCCCTTTAATTTCTTCAACAGTTTCTGTTACAATTTCCATTATAAATAGCACTGAATAATTTTCAATGTTCGTTGAAGTTTCACTAGAATTTGATTTCAGACAGTTCTTATAAGTTTCATCCGAAAGCCTTCCGAGCGGTCCCGTTAGAACTTTATATGCTTTGCATCATTGAAAAATGCTTATCGGCTATCAACTCTTTTAAAAATTTCTCCAAGGATTGCTAGAAATTACTCAATTAGCTCAAAAACTCTTCCTGAATATTTTCTGTCATGAATTCTTACAAAGTTCAAAATAACATAAACTAATTGTATAGCGAGAACTTCAAATCTCTATCTTTGTAATGAATGAATTTTTGTGAATATCATTTCTAGCAGCGGTAATTGTCTAAGCACTAAAGTCTTCCATAACGACATTAACCTTCACGGCCTCGACCCCTGGCATCTCATTTTCAGAATGTTGGCTTTTCGTCAATTTTCATCCGATACTTTTGACACCGCCCTCAATTGATCATAAATTGGTGCCAGTTTGTTACACCTAAGTATCCATACCATACTTGGGAACCGTTCTGGAGATGTTCTGGATTGTACTGGGGTCAGGGAAAATATAGAACAAAACTAATTGTTTCGTGTGTTTTTGTATTTGTACCACAAAGTTTTCAGCAGATTTGTTTTGAGAACAATAAAACACAACTGCTATAACCAGATTTCCATGAGTCAACCCATCCAAATAGGTATCCACTGTGATAGGTTCTGCGGGGGCCTCATATTGGGAACAGTTATGGCTTTTAATCAAAACCTGCCATGCAACGTACCAATATTCAAGATTTCGGGAAAATGAACCAGAAAAAATAAACTGAGGTCTGTTTCAACTGATATGGCCAGTGGCCACTCCAGAACATCTGCCACTTCATGGGGATACTTCTGGTTTTCAACAAAATCCTGACGTGTGACATATCAATCAGAAAAAGAAGCCCCCTACAATCTGTGCCAGTTTTCCTGGAGTGCCCATAATATTTGAAACAGGCTTCAGAATATCTTTTGTGGTCACCAGGGTCGTGCAATTTCGAAAGGAAAACATGACGTACGACGACTGTAGCAAATCGTTTCCCATGCGAACGGACTGCTGTGATGCTTCATCTCTCACCCAGCAACACACTCGTTCGTTGCTGCTACAGAAACAAGTGTGTATGAAACATGGGATGATACACTTGGATTTTCGTTTCATTTATGAGTCATTGAAATACTTCAACATGCTAAAAACACTATTTAAACCACATTTTTAAAAAGTGGTGCACGCCAATAGAATGATAATTATGTTTTATGAAAGAGGATAACAAATTCGACCACTTAAATCCAATTAACCGGTGCCCGTAACCATTGAGAGACTAGCGCACACCAGTGAGACACTAATGCCGTTTTTCTTTATTATCCAGTTCCAACCTGGGTTGGAACTGGATCAGATCACAGTTTCAACCCCAACCCGATTTCGGTTTCGCTTGTACTAAACTTTGTTTGACGTTGTTTGTTTACACATTTTCCGCCAATCCAGTTCCAACCCAGGTTAAGGACAAGGTATTTGGAGTACATAGCTCAAAATTTCTAGAGCACCGTTTTTTAGAACCGTTGAACGGATTTGGATGAAAATGCATCACGCTGTTGACAACCACTGATCAATTAGTGTGATGCATTTTCATCCAAATCCGTTCAACGGTTCTAAAAAACGGTGCTCTAGAAATTTTGAGCTATGTACTCCAAATACCTTGTCCTTAAAAAAGAAAAACGGCATTATGCTCTGACGGGTGAAGCACAAGCAATGCGACCGGGTGGGAGACTACCGAGTGCTACGATGAGTGGAAAAGTTTTTTTTTTAACGACCGAGTCATCAGAAAAATGTATGAAACACTTGAAGTGACTCATTCAAATGTTGCATGAAAGTGTATCATTGAAACGAAATTGTACGCCCCTGGTGGTCACACGGCATGTTTTTGTCGAAAACCAGCAGGGGTGTCCCCAAAGAAGCCACACAGAAACCATATCAGTCGATACAGACTTCAGCTTTGCTTTGCTTAGCAAAGGTGGGTTGTATAACGCTATTGTTCATAGCCAAACCAATTACCGTACCGTGACTGTGGAGTTCAAGAAATGACTTTCTGGATAGTTTGGACAACTTCGAATATTTCAACAGGGCCACGAAACGTCAGAGACTAAGAAGATTTTTTTGGATGTATGGTGTTACAGTTTACAATGAGAATGATTACAGTAACGGCTGTAGGTGTCAAGGATCAAACTTCAGGACAGTTTGGAAGCCAGACTTCTAAGTGCTCCAGTAATCAAAAGTTAACAAACCCTTCAGCAGTCGCGTATACGACCTTCTTCAGCGATACCACGCTTACGCTGTGTACCAAAAGCGTGCATTTTTTATGATGCGTACACTCAGTATAACGCGACCGCTTCCGCACACTTAATTTATAATGCCTAATCTCAGTTTACGTATGCCGAGATTTGCACAGCCGAGCTTGGTGAATGAAACTAGGGGTTGTGTGCTAGTAGTGGACCCTGCGCCTATAGTGGACCCCCTTCAGAAAAACTCAAATATAAATGCCCAAATCAACTATTTCCAGGCAACTTCCACCGGGGGAACATCAATTACATTGCTACACAGCAGTTCCTGGCAAACAAATAACCCAGTGGCCGCAACAATCGGTTATTTTAACTATTTAATGAATGTAAACACTCAAAAGGGTCCACTATACGCACACTCAGGGAGGGTCCACTATAGGCACCGTCGGCGGCGTGACAGCTAACATGGAAATCAAATGGGGGGTCCACTATAGGCACCGAGATATTTGTAAATAATCCTATAATGGACCCCGGTGGTGTCCATTATAGGCAACATCGATGCGTATTTTCAAATGCGTATTTCACTGGATAAAAATATTAATGTTGTATGTTTGACGGTCTTAACATAAAGAGGAGACGTGAAACTTATTAAAAAAATCCACTTTGGAACAATCCACTTTCTTAACATAGCTTAAAAGCAGCAGACGTAAATTTCGATGGCTTAGGGGGTCCACTACTACCCGTATAAAAATGAACAATTAATCCTATGGGAAAAACTATACAAAAACAATAGATTATTATGTTAACCATGTTTTCTACTGTATATGTATTGTACAGTGCATTTTAAAACTTGATTTGTTATAGCTATTACAATTGGTTTACATTAGATTTCATTGTTACAGTAGTTTCTATTGGCAAACAATAAACTAACATGTGATTTTGTTGTTACAGTAGTTTCTATAGGCAAACAATATATTTACATAAGATTCTATTGTTACAGTGTTTTTAATGGGCGTACCATAGATTAACATTAGAAATAAAAGTTTTCATTAGATTTCACTGTTTTCTATAAAAATCTCGTATTTTTTTCCTTTACATTGAAATTCTTTTCGTCGAAACAGCCGTGAATAGTGATAACTGGTGTACGCCAATGGTTTCAAGGCTTGTGCATGGTCCAATAACTATTCGTATTTATCAATGCCACGCATGCCGTTAGCGCCTTTCGGAAAAACATTTGCTATTCCCACCAACGTCACTAAAAAGTTCTCTATTGGCGTTCGGATAACCGTTAAATTGTGTTTGCTCATCAATTGCTCGAAAACTACAAGTTGAAGTTGAACTTTTTCCACCTCAATAAAAATTGGAGAGCATTGATAGTGAACTTTTAGGTGACGTTCATGCAGCTTAAAGTGTTACCACATATAATGTTTAGTTAGCTAAAACTAGTTATCTAGCTGGTGGGGCATGGGAGCTTAAGCTGCAACCATTAATGCAATTAGACGTTACTTGAGCTTTGACATGAGTGATCCGAGTACTTGAAGATTATTCAAACTAGTCCAAATGCATAATGACAGTTCTGTTTCAGAAGTACTAAGAGATATTGAAAGTTTCACGTAACATACAGTATTGTCGTCGCGGTTTAAACCCGAAGTTTCCCCACACGCGACAATCGATTTTTCTCCAAATCCATACAAATAATTTAACGTCGGACGCTGGACAGCGGATATGCTCCTTCATCCAGCGCACCCGACATACGGTTTACGAGGAAAATCAATTTTCGCGTGTCAAAAATTTCAATTTTCAAATGCACGAATATTATAACAATAGAAAACCTTTCAAAACTTTTAAACTGCATATAAGCATTAGATTCTTCTGTATCACTATACTGAATAATTTCAAAACCATTGAATCAAATGTTGGACCACTTGGACCAATGTTAACTGCTCGAAATAACTGGAAAACGTTGGAATCTTCTGTATCACAAGAGAAAACTATTCTATAGCCATAGAATTTAATGTTGAACCATTGGATCCAATGTTGATCTAGAAATAAAATTACCACTCAAAACAATTCATGTATTGTACATTTCACTGTTAGTAACAACTTGAAACAATAGAATCCTCTGTATCACAATAGAAAACCATTCCCAAACAGTTGAATTTTATGTTAAACCAAAGTTCGAGTAATAATGTATCACAATAGAAAACAATTCCCAAACTGTTGAATCAAATGTTGAACCAGTAATAATAAAATCACTGCTTAAAACAATTCGTTTACTGTTCATTCCATTATTCGAAACAATGCAAAAACATTAGAATCTTCTGTACTACAAAAGTATACTTTTCTCAAACAATTGAATTCAATGTTAAAACAGTACAGTATGCACTATATCACAATAGAAAACAATTTCAAAACAAACGAATCAAATGTTAAATTTGACCAGTAATAAAAACGCTGCTCAAAACAATACGTTTACTGTTAATTTCACTGTTTGAAACAATTCGAAAACATAAGAATCTTCTGTATCACAATAGAAAACAATACTCAAACCATTGAAGTTAATGTAAAAACAGTACAAACAGTATGTTTTGCTTTACATTAGAAAACAATTCTAAAACAATTCAATCAAATGATTACCGATAACGATTACCGTACATTTCATTGTTTGCAACAACTCGAAAACATAAGAATCTTCTGTATCACAATAGAAAACCATCCCCAAACCATTGAATTTAATGTAAAATCACAGTTCATGTTCAACTGTTCAAAACAATACAAATACATAAAAATCTACGGTATATTCCATTCCACGTATCGGCATTAACAACATTTCATTAACATTAGAATTTTCTGTTTTGCGAAAAAAGTTGTATGGAAAAAAGTCTTTTTTTGTATTGTTACGATACTTAACAACCTATACAATTCAATGTGAAATGCTCATTCACATTTGATTCTATTGTTAGAAACATTTGATTCAAATGTTTTTCTATTGTTATTTTAACATTGAATTCTATTGTGAGAGCATTGTTTTCAATGGTTCTGTTACATTAGAGTCCTATGTTTTTCTATCGTATTTTTTATCCGGGTAGTACCCAAACCCTAAGTGTGCGGGTTAAGGAACCTTACTCTTTATAGTGGATATGAGATATGACTACTGTCGCCGCGAGTTTAGATGTGAAATAGGATCATAGGTATTTCAATTTTTAAATCTCGTGAAAAATATCTAATTTGACATTTGGCAACCTGAAGTGCATCTAGTGGAAGCAAAAACTCATCTTTGCTGCCATTTGTATATGTCGAACGCTTGGTTGATCTGGGCTAACTAGTGGCTTGACGAAATACATTGGATTTGTTTAGCTGTTTCGTTAAAAACTCAGAACTTTTTTTTAATTTAAATCCTAATTAGTATTTCTTGTAGACTTTGAAGAGACAGGGACTCCATCGTCAGAATCCATCTCACGATGTATATTACGGCTGATGATTCTCGAGTTTGCGCAGAATTTTATAACATTTTGATGAAATCTGAACCAGCTGTCCATTTTTCCCTCAAGGTACGTTTTTGCTTAAACTTTTTTGCAAACAAAACTCAAAATATTTTTTACCTAAGTAATGATATGCAGAATTTTACATTCAGATTTTTGATGAATTCATTTCTTGTACTTTGTTTGCTTCTATATAGAAATATTTTCAATTTCTCCTTATATTCGTCCAAATTTTTGCTTGAAGTGAAAACCATTAACACCAATTACCATCGCTTGGAAAGATATTGTAGCCGTTGATTGACTGCTTTGATGTTTCTTATGTATTAGCATACTGAAGAATAGAGATTCCAAAAAATCAGATATTTATAGATTCTGGTGCAAAAATTATTAGGCTTATTTTTAGCGTAGGTGAATTAGACATGATTGCTCACAGTTCAGAACCTTCCTCAAAGATGTACTCTACAATGCAGCGTAAAATACTCGCCAGCAAGTGGTCTAAACAGGTGGAGTTTTCGCAATATACTAAAAATCTAATTGGAATTCAACCACGGATTGTTAGCTAGAGATTACCAAGGTATTTAAATATCAACAAGCCTCCGAAAGACGAATATTGCAAGAATTGCTGGCAAAGATTTCAAAAAAATCTTGCAATGAATAACAAGGTATCTTTCTAGTTACTTGAGATTAGCGATATTGAAAGCAACTATGTGACAATCTCGGAAAGAATACTTAATGGTAATGGTTCGATTTGTAATGTTGAATGATTTGTCTAGAAACAAATCTGGAGTAATTCGCGAATAGGGCGTAACTGACAAAGCAATAATATTGCGAAAAAACAACCCAATTCTGGCTGATACATTTCCAATTCCCATTTAGGAGTAATTCAGATTAATTCAACATGAACAAGCTTAAATTACACAATTCTACCACACTTTCTTGATTTTCTAAGAAAAAGGTGCGAACTTGGTAATTTTTGCACCCTTTTACTATTCGCTTTGTTTTTGATTTTGACAGGATTTCGCCGTTTGCTTTCGCCGTGTTTATGTTTTGATTTCAGATTCGCCTTTTACTATCGCCGTGTTTACCTTGTGATTTCAGTTTCACCTTTAACTTTCAGTAACAAAACACCAGGAGTGGAAGGCGTAATTCTGGTTTTGTTTCATGCAACATATAATGGAATTACGCCTTCCACTCAACTGCCGTAATTCTGCAAAGTGACGTAAGCGACATTGATAGTGTTGGCCCATTTTTTAATTATTCTACATAAAACTCTTGCTCATCCTCTAAGCTTCTTTCCATAGATGATAGATTACGACTAGATCTTGCATTCTAGTACAGCCGGCATACCACAGTGTTATTTTTACACCAGATATTATATAAAATATACCGAAAAATATCGGCATTTTGAATGGCGCTTACGTCACTTTGCAGAATTACGGCAGCACAACCCGTGATTTTGAATAGTTAGAAAAGTGATATCAAGAAAAGTTTGTGAGTATTTTAAAGGAACATCTAGCATCTTTTCACTCTTATGATCACTTTAATTGTGTACATTTTGTCAGATACGACCTTTTCGAAAAATTCTCCGGAAATTGTTGATAGAGGACATGCACTATTTTACAAGTGATGGACTACTTCTTTAGCACATTATTATGGTTGGCAAGAGATTGTTTGTTATTGAAAAAATGGGTCAACGGAGACAGTTTCATCTTTTCGGCAAGGTTCTTCCAATTTCATCCCACTCTAAACTGTGAATTGAAGCGCTGTTTGTTTCGTTTCTTATTTATGTATTTTTAGTTGGAAGTGAGCAACTCAAACAATAAAAAAAATCATTTGGGTGCCGTAATTGCTTTGTTTTCGAATAGAATGAATTTCGTAACGTAGGATTACTAATGGTATCTTGGCCTAGTATTTGATTACTAAACATGTATCAAACAAAAAGGTTTATAAGAAAGAACATTTCTATAGGATGATTATAAGACACATCGACCTATCATAAAGTCAAATCAAAACCATCTTAGTTTTATGACGGTTCTTAAAATGTCTGGGAAGCAAATTGGTTATCAAATTGTTGCTTGGATGACAGCTTTTTGCCAAATTAGAGTGATTGGTTTTACTTTATTTTATGAAATATTAACATTCTCAAAAATCTATGTAGTTTTTAACGTAAATGTATTTATAAATTGATTTATTTTGTTGGTTTCTGCACCAAGGTGGAGATTGATTGAGTTGATTGTAGGGATAAGCTGAATGTTTCAAACCGTAGTATTTGAAAACTTTTAAGCGTGTTCAACACTCTCAGCTGTTCGACAGAGAGAATCCATTTCTTCTCTCCTCCGCATCTCTTTCTCTTCGCGGATTGCTTCGTTCTCGTCGTTCGCCTGCCCGCAAACTCCGCATCATGTGACCGACTACCACCTCAGAGAGATGCACTCCACTCGTTCAGATGCAACGAAAGACAGCTGTTGTTAACTGAAGGGTCTCCACTCCGCGGAGGCGATTAGATGCATTTCTGCCCCCTCCCCCACAATTGGCGCGTGTATTTTTATCTTCTCTCTCTCAGCTCATACTCCCAATCGCGTGTAAATGGTAGTTCACAGTAGATTTGTTTTTATTGCTTCTTTTGTATTTATGATCATTGCTCCCCGCCCTCACCCAGCACCGCCGCTTGCTTCTTCGACATCGTCGACCTGTGGACATGTATGGGAGAAACTGATTTTCCATGTTGCTATTTTTACTCTGTTTTTCCATTTTCTCGTGCTCCATGTTTTCTTCTGTGGTTTTCTCACTTAGAGACATTTTGGTCTGTTTTTATCATCGACCTAAATAAAATTTTCCATCTTGGGAAAATGAGTAGTTTAAATAAGAATTTTACGGTTGTAGACTTGTTAAAGTTTCATTTTCGTAATTAATTGTTGTTCACAGTTTATGTTCTCTGTCTCGACTTCCAGAACCAACTAGCTACCTATAATCGTCACATTGACCCAGGATTTCCTCCTGAGGTATCGCCTTTTATCGTCATTCTAATTCAACAACAAAACACCGTGACTAATTCTGTAAGATAAATTACGTTTACACGGGCCAGCTAGAACACAATACAAATGGTTTACGTAATTTTTCACACGAGCTAGGTTTCTTGTTCTCGTTCTCGCCTCGGAGAGTCAGCTCGACTCGACAACTCGACATCCAAATCCCGGAACATAAACAAAACTTAGTCATGCAATGCAGGCAGTGTTGGCGTCCACTTGTTTGCTGCTGATAGTTGAAACAGGGTTGTCATTATTTGAGGATTAGTGCAGCTGAAGTCATTATGTCAGCCGTTAACACGTGTACGTTATCTGGCAACTCAGATAGGATTATCTTCCAGGAATGTTGGCAACCCTGTGCTTGACGGCAACCAGGAAGAATCAAAACAAAACATGCGAAGGGACTTCCACTTTTTTTCGTCGGCTACTCAGTTTATTAGATTTGGTGTTTTCATTTTTTTGTTTAAATCATGCCTCCGTTCGACCAAGCAGCGTGAATAATCTAATCTGCGTAAATAGCGATGAGCTTGTAGTCTTCAGGTGGGTGCTTAAATAGTCTTCTTTGTTGCTTGGGTTGTTGCCACAAAGGGTTTCATAATAATTTGACCGCCGACGACTTCGCTATCAAAAATGGCTGCATGGAACGTGACCATCGTGGGACTTTCAAAGGTTGGTAGCTTGATAACTTGTCGAGCATAACCACAATGTCACGTTTGACAGATACCTATATATCAGGTGGCGGCGTTGATTGACTAAGCTGTCAGCTACCTTTGAAGCGTCGAGTTTATTACCGAGATGTTTATTAATGTTAGCGAATTGATTAACTTTCAAGAACGATTCGAAGAATCACAGGCACTTTCGTCAAATGCTGATTGTTCGTTCAGCACGTTGCCTGCTCTAAACATCGTAACAATGACTCAACGTCAGTTTTAACTGTTGTCATTCGTCATTGTTTTCCTAATCAATCTATCATTCCAATGTAAACAGCCATTGTCCACCGTATCCGTCTCTATTGGCAACAAACGACGGACCTTCTTTTAAAACGAAAACTGTGGACTTCTAAACTTTCCGAGATTCGTCATTGTCGCCATAATGACTGCACGCACCTTGCAGAAACACCAATACACACCGGAAAACTTTTAGAACTGCTGATCGCTCGCCCTGCTGTTGTTGACTTTGCTGATTCGCATCGTTGTCGTCGCGGCAGTCGGCAGTGCAAATCAATCTCATTGACGGTCACCGCGCCACTACGTCGTTGCGTCACGTCACACGATCGGATCTACGGCGGCGACAGCGACTTTGATAAAATATAAATATGGCGGCCGGCGGTGCGGTGGACTTATTGGCGACAAGTTTGCCATTCGTCGCCAGTTCGGTGTTCGGTTGCTTTGTGCGTTACGTGCAGTTGCCTTGATCGATTGCAACGCACGCGTATGGCTACTAGGAAAATAATCAAAGTAGGCTTCACGGTTCACCACAGCAGCAGGCGGCGAAGCCTACCTAGCCTAGAAGCAGTGGTCACGTTTGGGAGTGTGCGTGACTTGTGCAAAATGCGATCAGATGCACGTTTTCTGTTTTGATAGGCATGGGGCCGTAGAAGCTGAGGGAGGACAGGCAAATGGTTCACGAGTGTTTATTTTCTATTAGGTTGTTGTATTTGGAGCTCGGCGATTTGTTTTAGCTAATTGTCATCAGAAAATGAGGCAAATCGCATTTTTTGGCTTTGGAAAGGTTATGTATGCCTTTGGCGAAACTGGTGCGATTTGAATACGTAATTCGTATGCTGAAACTTACGGGTATCTGTGGCTTGAATTTGGACTCTTTGATGCCTTTTCGTTATGTTGACATACCTGCGAATGATACAAAAACAGATAATTAGAAACATTGCAATTTATATATGTGGGATCATAATAAGGCTTGAGCTTGATTGACCATCCGTTGATGTTACTCCGGTATGGGTATCACAAAATTAGCTACACTCACACAAGTAACCGCTGAGAAGATTCTGCAAATAATCCTGAGAGGATTCTAAAAATAATACTGAGACGATTCTATAAACAATTCTGAGAGGATTCTGCAAAGAATCCTGAGAGGATTCTGCAAACAATCCTGAGAGGATTCCGCAAAGAATCCTGAGAGGATTCTGCAAAGAATCCTGAGAGGATTCTGCAAAGAATCCTGAGAGGATTCTGCAAAGAATCCTGAGAGGATTCTGCAAAGAATCCTGAGAGGATTCTGCAAAGAATCCTGAGAGGATTCTGCAAAGAATGCTGAGAGGATTCTGCAAAGAATCCTGAGAGGATTCTGCAAAGAATCCTGAGAGGATTCTGCAAAGAATCCTGAGAGGATTCTGCAAAGAATCCTGAGAGGATTCTGCATAGAATCCTGAGAGGATTCTGCAAAGAATCCTGAGAGGATTCTGCAAAGAATCCTGAGAGGATTCTGCAAAGAATCCTGAGAGGATTCTGCAAAGAATCCTGAGAGGATTCTGCAAAGAATCCTGAGAGGATTCTGCAAAGAATCCTGAGAGGATTCTGCAAAGAATCCTGAGAGGATTCTGCAAAGAATCCTGAGAGGATTCTGCAAAGAATCCTGAGAGGATTCTGCAAAAAATCCTGAAAGGATTCTGCAAAGAATCCTGAGAGGATTCTGCAAAAAATCCTGAAAGGATTCTGCAAAGAATCCTGAGAGGATTCTGCAAAGAATCCTGAGAGAATTCTGCGAAGAATCCTGAGAGGATTCTGCAAAGAATCCTGAGAGGATTCTGCAAAGAATCCTGAGAGGATTCTGCAAAGAATCCTGAGAGGATTCTGCAAAGAATCCTGAGAGGATTCTGCAAAGAATCCTGAGAGGATGCTGCAAAGAATCCTGAGAGGATTCTGCAAAGAATCCTGAGAGGATTCTGCAAAGAATCCTGAGAGGATTCTGCAAAGAATCCTGAGAGGATTCTGCAAAGAATCCTGAGAGGATTCTGCAAAGAATCCTGAGAGGATTCTGCAAAGAATCCTGAGAGGATTCTGCAAAGAATCCTGAGAGGATTCTGCAAAGAATCTTGAGAGGATTCTGCAAAGAATCTTGAGAGGATTCTGCAAAGAATCCTGAGAGGATTCTGCAAAGAATCCTGAGAGGATTCTGCAAAGAATCCTGAGAGGATTCTGCAAAGAATCCTGAGAGGATTCTGCAAAGAATCCTGAGAGGATTCTGCAAAGAATCCTGAGAGGATTCTGCAAAGAATCCTGAGAGGATTCTGCAAAGAATCCTGAGAGGATTCTGCAAAGAATCCTGAGAGGATTCTGCAAAGAATCCTGAGAGGATTCTGCAAAGAATCCTGAGAGGATTCTGCAAAGAATCCTGAGAGGATTCTGCAAAAAATCCTGAGAGAATTCTGCAAAGAATCCTGAGAGGATTCTGCAAAGAATCCTGAGAGGATTCTGCAAAGAATCCTGAGAGGATTCTGCAAAGAATCCTGAGAGGATTCTGCAAAGAATCCTGAGAGGATTCTGCAAAGAATCCTGAGAGGATTCTGCAAAGAATCCTGAGAGGATTCTGCAAAGAATCCTGAGAGGATTCTGCAAAGAATCCTGAGAGGATTCTGCAAAGAATCCTGAGAGGATTCTGCAAAGAATCCTGAGAGGATTCTGCAAAGAATCCTGAGAGGATTCTGCAAAGAATCCTGAGAGGATTCTGCATAGAATCCTGAGAGGATTCTGCATAGAATCCTGAGAGGATTCTGCATAGAATCCTGAGAGGATTCTGCATAGAATCCTGAGAGGATTCTGCATAGAATCCTGAGAGGATTCTGCATAGAATCCTGAGAGGATTCTGCATAGAATCCTGAGAGGATTCTGCATAGAATCCTGAGAGGATTCTGCATAGAATCCTGAGAGGATTCTGCATAGAATCCTGAGAGGATTCTGCATAGAATCCTGAGAGGATTCTGCATAGAATCCTGAGAGGATTCTGCATAGAATCCTGAGAGGATTCTGCATAGAATCCTGAGAGGATTCTGCAAAGAATCCTGAGAGGATTCTGCAAAGAATCCTGAGAGGATTCTGCATAGAATCCTGAGAGGATTCTGCAAAGAATCCTGAGAGGATTCTGCAAAGAATCCTGAGAGGATTCTGCAAAGAATCCTGAGAGGATTCTGCAAAGAATGCTGAGAGGATTCTGCAAAGAATCCTGAGAGGATTCTGCAAAGAATCCTGAGAGGATTCTGCAAAGAATCCTGAGAGGATTCTGCAAAGAATCCTGAGAGGATTCTGCAAAGAATCCTGAGAGGATTCTGCAAAGAATCCTGAGAGGATTCTGCAAAGAATCCTGAGAGGATTCTGCAAAGAATCCTGAGAGGATTCTGCAAAGAATCCTGAGAGGATTCTGCAAAGAATCCTGAGAGGATTCTGCAAAGAATCCTGAGAGGATTCTGCAAAGAATCCTGAGAGGATTCTGCAAAGAATCCTGAGAGGATTCTGCAAAGAATCCTGAGAGGATTCTGCAAAGAATCCTGAGAGGATTCTGCAAAGAATCCTGAGAGGATTCTGCAAAGAATCCTGAGAGGATTCTGCAAAGAATCCTGAGAGGATTCTGCAAAGAATCCTGAGAGGATTCTGCAAAGAATCCTGAGAGGATTCTGCAAAGAATCCTGAGAGGATTCTGCAAAGAATCCTGAGAGGATTCTGCAAAGAATCCTGAGAGGATTCTGCTATGAATCCTGATAAGATTCTGCTTAGAATCCTGAGAGGATTCTGCTAAGATTCCTGAGAGGATTCTGCAAAGAATCCTGAGAGGATTCTGCTAAGAATCCTGAGAGGATTCTGCTAAGAATCCTGAGAGGATTCTGCTAAGAATCCTGAGAGGATTCTGCTAAGAATCCTGAGAGGATTCTGCTAAGAATCCTGAGAGGATTCTGCTAAGAATCCTGAGAGGATTCTGCTAAGAATCCTGAGAGGATTCTGCAACGAATCCTGAGAGGATTCTGCAAAGAATCCTGAGAGGATTCTGCGAAGAATCCTGAGAGGATTCTGCAAAGAATCCTGAGAGGATTCTGCAAAGAATCCTGAGAGGATTCTGCAAAGAATCCTGAGAGGATTCTGCAAAGAATCCTGAGAGGATTCTGCAAAGAATCCTGAGAGGATTCTGCAAAGAATCCTGAGAGGATTCTGCAAAGAATCCTGAGAGGATTCTGCAAAGAATCCTGAGAGGATTCTGCAAAGAATCCTGAGAGGATTCTGCAAAGAATCCTGAGAGGATTCTGCAAAGAATCCTGAGAGGATTCTGCAAAGAATCCTGAGAGGGTTATGCAAAGAATCCTGAGAGGATTCTGCAAAGAATCCTGAGAGGATTCTGCTAAGAATCTTGAGAGGATTGTGCTATGAATCCTGATAAGATTCTGCTTAGAATCCTGAGAGGATTCTGCTAAGATTCCTGAGAGGATTCTGCAAAGAATCCTGAGAGGATTCTGCTAAGAATCCTGAGAGGATTCTGCTAAGAATCCTGAGAGAATTTTGCAAAGAATCCTGAGAGCATTCTGCAAAGAATCTTGAGAGGATTCTGGAAAGAGTCTTGAGAGGATTCTGCAGAGTTTCCTAAGAGCAAAGAGCAAAGAATCCTGAATCGCTTGCTTACCCTGCACCTACACAAATACATGCAGATGTCGAAGTGTTGAAGCTCCACGAGCTTCTCTCTGGAGCTCCGAGAGCTTCTCTCTGAAGCTCCGAAAGCTTCTCTCTGAAGTTCTGACAGCGTCTCTCTGGGAGCTTCTCTCAGAAGCTCTGAGAACTTTTATCTAAAGCTCCATGGGCTTGTTCCTGAAGCACCGTGAACTTTTCTCTGAAGCACCGAGAACTTCTCCCTGAAGCTTCATGAGCTTCTCCCAGAAGCTCCACGAGCTTTTTCCTGAAGCTCCGAGAGCTTCTCCCTGAAGCTCCGCGAGCTTCTCCCTGATACTCCGAGAGCTTTTCCCTGAAGCTCCGAGAGCTTCTCCCTGAAGCTCCGAGAGTTTCTCTCTGAATCTCCGAGATCTTCTCTCTGAAGCTTCGAGAGCATCTCTCTGAAGTTCCAAGAGCTTCTTTCTGAAACTACGAGAACTTCTCTCTGAACATCCGTGACTTCATGTCTGAAGCTCTCATCGCTTCTTTCCGAAGCTTTGAGCGCATCTCACTGATGCTCCAAGAGCATCTCTCTGCAGCTTCGAGGGCTTCTCTCAGAAGCTGCGAGAGCTTCTCTCAGAAGCTGCGAGAGCTTCTCTCAGAAGCTGCGAGAGCCTCTCTCAGAAGCTGCGAGAGCTTCTCTCAGAAGCTGCGAGAGCTTCTCTCAGAAGCTGCGAGAGCTTCTCTCAGAAGCTGCGAGAGCTTCTCTCAGAAGCTGCGAGAGCTTCTCTCAGAAGCTGCGAGAACTTCTCTCAGAAGCTGCGAGAGCTTCTCTCTGAAGCTGCAAGAGCTTCTCTCAGAAGCTGCGAGAGCTTCTCTCAGAAGCTGCGAGAGCTTCTCTCAGAAGCTGCGAGAGCTTCTCTCAGAAGCTGCGAGAGCTTCTCTCAGAAGCTGCGAGAGCTTCTCTCAGAAGCTGCGAGAGCTTCTCTCAGAAGCTGCGAGAGCTTCTCTCAGAAGCTGCGAGAGCTTCTCTCAGAAGCTGCGAGAGCTTCTCTCAGAAGCTACGAGAGCTTCTCTCTGAAGCTGCGAGAGCTTCTCTCTGAAGCTGCGAGAGCTTCTCTCTGAAGCTGCGAGAGCTTCTCTCTGAAGCTGCGAGAGCTTCTCTCTGAAGCTGCGAGAGCTTCTCTCTGAAGCTGCGAGAGCTTCTCTCTGAAGCTGCGAGAGCTTCTCTCTGAAGCTGCGAGAGCTTCTCTCTGAAGCTGCGAGAGCTTCTCTCTGAAGCTGCGAGAGCTTCTCTCTGAAGCTGCGAGAGCTTCTCTCTGAAGCTGCGAGAGCTTCTCTCTGAAGCTGCGAGAGCTTCTCTCTGAAGCTGCGAGAGCTTCTATCTGAAGCTGTGAGAGCTTCTCTCTGAAGCTGCGAGAGCTTCTCTCTGAAGCTGCGAGAGCTTCTCTCTGAAGCTGCGAGAGCTTCTCTCTGAAGCTGCGAGAGCTTCTCTCTGAAGCTGCGAGAGCTTCTCTCAGAAGCTGCGAGAGCTTCTCTCAGAAGCTGCGAGAGCTTCTCTCAGAAGCTGCGAGAGCTTCTCTCAGAAGCTGCGAGAGCTTCTCTCAGAAGCTGCGAGAGCTTCTCTCAGAAGCTGCGAGAGCTTCTCTCAGAAGCTGCGAGAGCTTCTCTCAGAAGCTGCGAGAGCTTCTCTCAGAAGCTGCGAGAGCTTCTCTCAGAAGCTGCGAGAGCTTCTCTCAGAAGCTGCGAGAGCTTCACTCAGAAGCTGCGAGAGCTTCTCTCAGAAGCTGCGAGAGCTTCTCTCAGAAGCTGCGAGAGCTTCTCTCAGAAGCTGCGAGAGCTTCTCTCAGAAGCTGCGAGAGCTTCTCTCAGAAGCTGCGAGAGCTTCTCTCAGAAGCTGCGAGAGCTTCTCTCAGAA